>NC_066884.1:5116343-5122443 GCF_022985175.1 Labeo rohita
TTAAAAATATGTACACCTTGCTTTTCACATCAGCTTAAGTTTCATAAGATATTGACTTTTATTAAAATAAATAAATTGGACTGTCATATTTAAGGCTTTTGAAATGCAGCATTAGTTTTCGTTGACAGCACTAAAGTAAGACAAAATTCATCCTTTGACTAGTTGAGATGACATTTGCAAAAATACTCTCCATTTCTTTTAACTGATCAAGGCAACATCAAAAATAAATAATGATTAAAAATCATGCAATATCACAATATACAAACCCAAACGACTTACCGTTGCTAATAATGCTGTGTCAGTCATAATATACATTTATGTAATACAAGAAAATCCACAATGTTATGGCAAATCAAACTGCCTTGACAATACTAGCAATGGAAAAGGAATCAAGGCTAGAGTGATTATTGTTAGTTTCCTTTGGCAGCACATATTTATTCTTGAAATATTTAAGGTTAACTGCTATGGCATAAAGAAATCAGTGTTGATATCTGTCCAGTACAGGCGATCTGCCGATTGTGCGACAAGAGCGATAAAGTGCATCTGTAACGACAGATTTAAGCGTTCAGGAGCTCACGTTCTTCATCGGTACGGCCGATCGCATCCGGGTTTGACAGCGGATCCAGATCGGCAAACAGACTGAACCATGCAGAGAGATCTTTTGAGGTATCTGAAAAAAAAAAAAAAAAAAAGTATTAGAAATGTAGGTTTTTTTTTTTTGGTTTTTTTTGTTTTTTTGCAAAGATGCATTACAATATACAATATATGATACATACAATATTTATGATTCATACTAAAGTATGATTACAACTGAAAACAGAGCAAATTATTTGTTTTATTATAATATAAGCATACTGCAAATGCACTTAATGCATTTTTTTCTTAGATTAGTGCATCACAACAGATTTCTTTTTTTTTTTTTTTTTTTTTATTCAAAAAAATTAACCTAATGTTAGGTATTTTATTACTCAATTTTTGTATTTTATTTTATTGTTAAGGGAGGCAGTATGATTCATACTTGAGTACAACTACATCTGAAATTAGAGCAATTATTTGCATTATTATAATATAAGCATTAAATTCTGTAATACTGTAAATGCATCTAATGCAATTTTTTTTCTTAGATTAGTGCATCACAACTGATTTTGCAAAGATGCATTACATTGAACATAGACATAAAAATTCACTATCCAAAGTTAACTTTTTATAATTTAAGAACAAAAACATTTTGTAATATGATTTTGATGTACAATTTCCATTGTAATGCAATGTCTGATTTTAAAATGGTTTTTTTCAAAGGATGAATTTTGAGATTTTAAGTTTTCAGTTGATATATAATGTCTTAAGATTTCTATTGCATGGTAGGAAAAAAAGGCAACGAAGAAAATCTTTTTGTGACAAAGGTCAGAACTCCTGTTACGATGTAGATTTCTGAGGTGCACTCTTGTCATAAATTAATCTATTACTTTTCCTACATGATTTGTAACACAAAAGAGTGGTACAATATCTATTTAGGAGTCTTAGACCTTCCCAGTATGGTAAAGTAAACTTAGGCATCCTGTAAGTTTACTGTAAACTCAGGGGACGGTGACAGTTAAAGGGTTAAATTAGAGCAATTATTTGCATTATTATAATAAAAGTATTAAATTCTGTAATACTGTAAATGCACCTAATGCAATTTTTTTCTTAGATAAGTGCATCACAACTGTTTTTTTTTTTTTTGTTTTTTGTTTTTTTTTTTGCAAAGATGCATTACAATATATACAAAAATACAACCTAAAGTTAGCTATTTTATTATTTAATTTTTGAATTTGATTTAATTTTATTATTTAATTTTATTTTTAAAGGTAGTATGATTCATAGTTAAGTATAATTACAACTGAAATTTGAGTAATTATTTGCATTATTGTAATACTGATCAATGCATGTTTACGTCTCAATGCTGGATATGAATGACATATTATAAATAGCTCTGATCATATTTACCTTTCACTGCAGGTTTGGAAGAAGTTTGACTCGCTACAGATGAGCTTTCAGGAATATTCTGTGGAATGGCTGTTGTCCAACCTGCAATACAGACAATATTCAAAAGCATTTACAGTAGATGTACAAAATTTAAAATCTTTTTTTTTTTTGAAAGAAAATAATACTTTTTTTATTCAGCAAAGACACATAAAATGATGAAGCCTATTACCACCACATAATAAAAAATAAAGGTTAACAGTGATTTATTTTTTTTAAATTTAGACTTTTTTCTTGCAATTCAAAGTCAGAATTGTGAGATATAAACTCATAATTCTGACGTTTTTCCCCTCAAAATTCCGTTTATATTTATATTTAATTTTTAGCATATTAGAATGATTTCTGAAGAATCATGTGACACTGAAGACTGAAGTAGTGATGCTGAAAATTCAGCTTTGCATCACAGGAATAAATTACATTTTACAATATATTTAAATATAAAACACTTATTTAAAACTGTAATAATATTTCACAATTTTGCTGTAAATGCAGCCTTGATAAACATAAGATACTTTAAAAAAAACCTTTAAATCCTACCAAGCCAACTTTTGAACATTAGTATATAGTTTGTACCATAATAATCTATTATTATTTCAAATAGAATATACAGATTTCATTCTGTTCTTGTCTAAGTGGATAGTTCTCAACCAGAACAAACAGGCTTTCTGATAACATTCAGGTGTTTCTCCTGACCTGAAACTGTGGACTGCAGATCATTCATGTTCTGGTCAAGTAGTTTGGAAGGCAGAAAGAAAGCAGGCTCCTCTTCAGGCAGCTGCGTCTCCGCTCTGCTAGTGCCGGCTGAATCATCTTCCCCAAACACCTCACGCCACTCCTGCGAGAAACCCCCCGTCCTCCAGAGAACTGCTGCCCAAAATCTCATTCAACAAACTCAAACCATCCTTCTCCTGACCGCCAGAGAAAGTGTCATCATTTCCTGTACACACAGTATGAAGTCACTGGTTTAAGGATGAACTTCTCTTCATGTGTGCATAACACCCACTCACATTTTATCAAAGCTTTACCTGTTTGCATGAGGTTACTGCTCAGAGTTTCTTCTTCAATTGAAATAAGCCTGAAGGAGACATGGTGATTAGAGGTTTATATCACACACTAAACTACAATAAATGAGGACAGAACAGCTCCTACGTTTCATCTGTATTCTCACTCGTCTCCTCGTCTTCTGCTTTTGCCTTTGTTTTCTTCTTCACCTTTTTCTTTGCAGCTTGATCTGAACCCTGGTGTATCAGACACAACAGAAGAACAGATTTATTGGATGTGCATCGTTATATCACTGCCTGTTTGTCTAAACTATGAAAGATAGGCAAGTATTTCATAAATCTGACTCATTATTTTCTCACATTTCTCAGACAAAAGCCCATTTAGGGATGAATAATCAATAAGCAGCAGGCTCCTGTTGTGATATCTTGCCTCACACAGTGTGAAAACATTCCTCTATTACTGACAATATCATGAGTGAGAACTGAGACACTACTACTCAGAAGTTTTTCTCTTTTATTCTGCATTTATTTGATCAAAAATCTAGTAAAAATTGTGAAATATTATTGCAATTCAAAATAACAGTTTTCTAACTGAATATGTTTTAAAATATAATTTATTTCTGTGATGCAAAGCTGAATTTTTAGCATCATTACTCCAGTCTTCAGTGTCACATGATCCTTCAGAAATCATTCTAATATGCAGATTTGCTGTTCAAGAAACATTTCTTATGATCAGTGATGAAAATATTTGTGCTGCTTTATATTTTTGTTAAAAAGTATGACAGTTCAAAAAAACATTTATTTAAAATAAAAATATTTTGTAACACTATAAATGTCATTTTTGTCAATTTAATGCATCCTTGCTTAATTAAAGTAGTTATTTATTTTTTTTAAATTCTATTGACCCCAACATTTGCTATGTCAAATAAATATAAAATATAGGAAAATAATATTTCTTTTACACTAAAAACATCTGAAAGAAATCCAGATTTAACTGAAAAATGACACAAATTAATTTTAGAGTTTTAGCACAAGTTGAGAGCCATGAAAGTAAATACACACATCCATATGGATAAATATGAATAATATCAAAGATCTATGTAATGAGATTCATTTCTTCTGAAAGCTCTCACCCCCAGCGCTGAAACCTCATGAGTCTGGCAGCCTTTGAAGCTCTCATGAATAGCAGCCATAGTGTGAGAAGTTTTCTCCCAGAAATGTAGCAATGTGGTCTGAAACACATGAAAAGACAGATATTTATCCTCATGACACGTCTTTCTGGAAGACTTTATTCTGCTAAACTGTAAGCAACAATTGCCTTTGTTAACAATAAACTTAGATAAAATAATAATAATACAAATAATAAAAAGAATAATTAAAAAATCAAATTAAATTAAATTAAATAAGAAAAAAAAAACTCATTCATGGCTTAACATTTGATGATTACAGTTTCACATCAAATTCAAAAATCAAAAATAAAATGTAAAAAATGTAAATCAAATAATAAAAAAATGAAAATAATAAAAATAAAAAAAAACCCAATAAAATAATACAAAATAAAATAAAACTCATTCAAAGCTTAATGTCTAATAATTACAGTTCCACATCAAATTCAAAAATCAAATATTTCTGCAGTATTACGGTAAAATGTTAAATGCATCACATTTACATTGCTCACTAAATAAGTAATTAAACTAAGTAATAAATAAATACATACAATCACTGCCATTCAAAAGTTTGGGATCAAGTAAGGTTTTTTATGTTTTTAAAGGCGCTTCTAATGCTCATCAAGGTTTTGTTTATTTAATCAAAAATACAAAAAAAATATATAATATTGTGAAATATTATTATGATTATAAAATAACATTTTCCTATTTTAATATACATTAAAATGTAATTTATTCCTGTGATCAAACCTGAATTTTCAGCAACACTACTCCAATCTTCAGTGTCACATGATCCTTTAGAAATCATTATAATTTTCAGATTTATTGTCGGTGTTGCTTAATATATTTTTGGAACTTGTGATAGTTTTTCAAGATTCTTTGATGAATAAAAAGTTAAAAAGAAGCATCTATTTAAAATCTTTTTTAACAATATACACTATGGTTTAAACGTTTATGGTCAGTACATTTTTATTCTTTATTTTTTTTGAAAGAAATTAATACTTTTGTTCAGCAAGGATGTGTTAAATTAATAAAAAAGTGATGGCAAAGACTTACATTGTTAGAAAAGATTCATAATTTGAATAGATGCTTTTTAACTTTTTATTCATCAAAAAATATTTGGCTGGTGCCAACCCTAATTCTAATAATAAATCAGCATATTAGAAAGGATCATGTGACACTTAAGACTGAAGTAATGGCTGATGAAAATTCAGCTTTGCATCACAGGAATAAATTACATTTTAAAGTATATTAAAACAGAAACAATTATTTTATTAATTTCATAAAATTTGTATTTTTGATCAAATAACTACAGCCTTGATGAGCATAAAAAACGTCTTTAAAAAACATTACAAGTCTTACTGATACTGAACAGCAGTGTACATAATAAAATATTACAGAATAATAAAAATAAGCTCCAAGAAGCAATTAAAATGCAGCACCTGATAGGTTGTCAGGACGTGTGAGAGCAGATTACAGCGACTGGCTCCGAGCAGATCAACCTTCTGACACACATCATTCTTCAATTTGTCAAAACTTGTCTTGGTATGACGCACCTGAGTTTGAACCTGAGGGATGTACAGCAAAAAGATGAAACTGCTGCTCATCAAAAACAACCAGCAGAAGAAATCATATCAGTCAATATCGATAATTATCACGATAAATGTAAAAGTTTTATTTCTTTCAAGTTTAAAGGCAGATTTTTGCTACAATGTAAAAGTTGTAAAAACCAGACGGATAAATGTGGGTGTTGAGAAGCTTAACTAGGATTGTATTCTGAGGTGGTTCTAATTTCTTTAGCCTTCCTCTTGGTGTGTCGGTAAGAACACAGGAGTGGATCAGGTGGTAAACGTCAATCAAAGAGGTTTATTGAACACTGAAGATGCACTGAAGGGTATATGTGCATATGGG
>NC_066884.1:5428875-5596614 GCF_022985175.1 Labeo rohita
AGTTGTGTTTGAGTTCCTCAGTTGTCCTCATTGTGAAAAGATGGATCTCAAAACCATACAGTCACTGCTGGAAAGGGTTCAAATATGCAAAAGATGCTGCTAAACTAAAGAATCTGCAGGACCTGGAGGATTTTTCTGAAGAAAAATCAGTTTAGCTGTTCAGAACAAACAAGGGACTCATTAACAACCATCACAAAACAAACAAACAAAAAAAACCCACACAGTATTAAGAACCTTTTGAAGGGGGTTATTTTAATATTTCAGCGATGTTTTGGTCTTGTGGACTATATGTAAACATCTTTCATGTAAAATATCTTACTCAGGACAATAATAATAAAAAATAACATGTATGATCTCTTATTTTGTTAAAATTATTCACATTTTCACACATTCTGCAAGGGGTTCCCAAACTTTCACATAAAACTGTATATACAACACTTAAATCATTTGTCTGTCCTCACTTTGATCAGTTGACTTACAACATCATTGTGCTAGCTGGGTATAGGCTTAACTGTAACTATTTTGTTCTCTTGTTCCATAGACTGTGCAGATAATAGTTGGTGTCACTAATATTGTGGTGGGGATTGTGTTTTTAAGCTTTGGATTCTGCTACAGCCTGGATCCGAGTTTCCAGGGACCCTTTTGGCTCAGCACTGCGGTAAGACTTTTGTCTCATTTTGATAATCACATTTCTTAATCAGTTAATATTGTACAGTGTTCTTTAAATATGTCAGATTTTTTTGTCTTTTAGTTCCTAGTTGGAATAGTGTGTATTCCTGGAGCCAAGTTTCCATATTCTTGTCTAGTAAGTGTCTGTCAAAAGCATATCTTACATTATATTTGAGGTTTTAACAGTTCCGGTGTACGTTTTTAAAATACTGTTTGTGTTTTGCAGCTGGTCGTCACAATGATTCTGAAGGTATTCAGTGCTGCATTAGCTTTTATAGCTGTAATGCTGTATTCAACGAACCTGCCAACCCCGAACCCTGCAAATAGCCTACATTGCAGCATTAGCTACAATTATTATTCATGATATGATTACAGTGAGTCTCCTTCCCCAATAGAAAAACGGAAGGTAGAAACCTGTCTGTACTACAAGCATCTCGGTGAGGTAATGATTCTGTGTAAGGCAAATTAGTTTACTGAAAACCATTAATTATGTCATACTGAACTTTGTAGCATTCCAAATCTGTATGCCTCTATTTCTTTTATGGAACACTTGAGTTAACCATGCATGCATGTAGTGTATTGTGTGAAAAGTTAATTTCTTGGTCACTTTTTTAAAGGGGTCATCGGATGCTAAGTTCACTTTTACATGTTGTTTGAACATTAATGTGTGTTGGGAGTGTATGTACAAATCTACCCTATAATGATAAAAATCCATGCAGTGGTTTTAATTAATCTGTAAAAATAATATTCCCTTTTTTTCAAATCAAGCCATCTCAGATGCCTGTCGTTGTGGCGTCACACCCACAGAGGCCGCTCCCACCATAGTTGATTGACATGAGCGTTTTACCTCAGATCAGCTGCAACAGTCCGACCTCTTTGTTTCATTGCCGGAGCAGGGATGTAAGTTAGACAAGAATATCTCTGATTGAGCGAATGAGGTGTTGGTGTTGCTGGATGTAATAATGAACGTAGTGGCTGTCATTTACTCCCGACATCTGAGCGGCTGAAGATGCAGTAGATTACATTTGTTTGTGAATCGCCTCCCGATCTACATACAGGTATATCCGTCTATGTTTGCGCGAATCATTCATGATCCAGCTTCACTTACAGCAGAAGTAACAAACTGTATTTAATTTACAGTTACAAACTGTAGCTGTTTTACAGCCAAATACTATTAAAAAGATCAAATTCAACAGTATACTACTGTAATTCATTCATTTTAATATAGATTTCAGTAGATTTTATAAATTTATATATAATTCATTTAAATTTATTTTATTTTTACTCTACATAGGTACTACTGACATTCAATTAAAACAACACAATAATTACAAAATATCAAATACTTTATTTAAAACAATGCATGTATAACACTTAAAAATACAGTCTTAAACTGCTGGAACAGTGCATCTTCACCATTTCCCCTGTCTTAGGACGTTTTGCAGTGCATTATGTTGTATCCTCAAAAGAATCTATAGGCAACAGAAACATAATGGAGAAAAAGACATGCAGCCAAAAAATACACAGTCATCTGCAAAACCCAGGTGCTGCTCCAAAACGTGGCTACCACCTTTGCTCACCATCCACTTTGTTAGTGCCAGAAATGTCTTCTCTGAAAAACAAGTAGAAGAAATGGCACACTTTTAAAAGGAAAACCCCACACAGAATACACAATCATCTCAAAACCATAGTTGTTCTCTTACCATGAACTATCAGTTTCAGTGTGGTTGGCATGCTCGTCTTTCTTGATGCTTCACTGCAGTTGCCTTTAAAACACAAACACAACAAAATGCAGCAAATCTTAAATTCCATTAATAATTATAACAAACTAATTCTAAAACTAGAAAGACAGCTAACAGTTAGCCATATAACTTGTCTAACCTAGCTAACATAGGATTTTTTTTTTCTCAGTAGGCTACTGGCCAACATTATACTAACACCTGAACAAAATTTCACATCAGTTAACCTAATGTTAATATAAGATAAGCGTTGCGCGTTGAAAATTATTTTAATTCAGTAACTTAATTTAATAAGCTGACAAAAGCCGTTTGAAAGGACAGCGCAGTTTACTATAGTAAAGTTTGTAACCGCCATGCTGACGAGTAAATATTACTAGGTTAAACTGGTGTGCAAAAATCTGACACTCAGACAAACGTATATATATTTTTACCTTACTTGCTGGTCTTAATCTCTCGTAAATTGCATCGACACACAGCGCGGACGTTCTCCGGAACTCTTCCGCTCTCGCGGGTTCATCCCCGGGCAAACGCCGCGACGCTGCCCGCTGCATCAGCGTCTTCCTCGGACACGAGTGGCGCGGCGCAGCGCGACTCGACAAAAGAAGACAATATAGAACTCATGAAATATACAATCTACAGTGGATGCTTATAGTACAGTAATGCCCCGGTATATTTCTGACTTACAGATGTAACAGATGTGTCTGACATGAAGGACAAACGTATTTTCCAGCCATTACAAGCAATGCAACACATCCGGTGTAGTCCGTCCCAAGCTGTTGCGGCGTTGTAGACATGGTGTAGGGCAAATCTTGTCAATCCAAATATAATAAATGAGGACAATAAAACGGCCTCCATAGAACGCCGCCAATGAGAACGTTACAGCAAATACAGTAGTATACAGCAATTTTAAAAAATACAGTAAGTCTCTGTATTTGGGGTCTGAAGTCACAGAAAATTCCCATAATGCAATGGTTATTACAGTTATTTACTGCAAAGGGAATCTGCAGCATTATACTGGGTGATATACAGTTAATAACTGTAGAAATTAGAGAAAAACAGTGTAGTTAGCAAGTTTAGCAGCTAAATGCGACTAAGGTAAACAGGCTCGTCACTCCACAGAGAGAAGAGAGGGGCGGGGTGAGCAGAGCTCATTTGCATTTAAAGCAGCCTCGACCAGAATGAGATGATTTTTGCAGAGCTAATTTTGGCAAGGTAAAAAGGGTGTTGTTTTACACAACCATTGAGAATTTTTAACCAAAGTATATTATAGACTTTTCATTAAGACCCTAAAGAATCATATCAACTTGTGGAAAGTGGGCATCCGATGACCCCTTTAATACAATAGAAGTGACACTGACAAAAATCACCATAAAAATGATTAACATGATTCACTAGAATCTTCTGATAGAAGAGACAGAGAGCAACATTAAGGGGAGCTATAACATTTTTTTTCGAATTTTTTATACCTTTCTCTTTAACAAGTAAGCATTCTGCACTTTACCCACCTCTAGATAATCTTCAGAGAACTAGATATCATGATAGTAGTGCTGACAGTCATTCAGCTCTGTGTGACCATCAGCTTCTGTGTTTGGACTGGGGAAGCTTTGTGCAAGAAGGATGCAAAGGTACTGTATCATCAGAACTATTACATTAACCAATCAGTCAAACCATCTGTGATCATGAGAGTTTCAGAGAACTGCTCTGTTCGTTTGTTTTTGGTTTTGCAGCTGGTGGAGGATCCAGAGCCTCACAAGCTGCTTATTGAAGATGCAACTGCTGGTCCAGGATGCTAAAGAGACAAGATAAACACAAAAACATATTGTTATTTCTGCTCCATCTGAAACAATGAAGCAATTAAATGGCATGATTAACTTGCACTCATTTCCGGTGTTATTTCCTGCTAATCTGGGTGTTACCTTTCATTAACCTTTTCAGTTTTGTTGGCGCTGCTGAGATGAGTAGATCACCTTGACATCGACCCTTTTTGTGTTTTTTATTTATGTTTTACATTCTCATCTGTAGAACATCTAAAAACATATTTATTAATATAGCAAGTAGTGCTTCACAAACTTTTCAGGCCAAGTACCATCTTCAATCAGAGGAACCAAGCTGGGTAGGGGTGTAAATGTGAAAGAATGTTTAAATAGTTTATGGCGTTGCCATAGTTCAAAATGAATTTGAATAAAAACTCTTACCTTAAAAATTTATTTTCAAAGAAAATTTGATTTCTTGTGATGACCCCACCTACAGACTGTGTCATATTGTCTACTGAAGCAGAAATTTGGGGAATAGATACAATTAGCTAGGGATGAACTGCTAAACTTCAATGCCTTGGAGCATTAAAGGAGAAGTCCACTTCCAGAACAACAATTTAAAAAGTAAACAAATTTTTATTTTTCGAACAAAATGGCCGATCGTTTAGAGCCCTGTGAAGCTGCATTTAAACTACATTTTGGAAGTTCAAAATCGGGCACCAGTGAAGTCCATTATATGGAGAAAAATCTTGAAATGCTTTCCTCAAAAACCATAATTTCTTCACGACTGAAGACAGAAAGACATGAACATCTTGGATGATAAGGGGGTGAATGTATTTTCACATCGCAGAGACGAGACAAGATGAGCATTTGAGGTTAAAAAGTATATAAATTGTCAATTTGTTTCTAAAACGACTGATCGTTTTGCTAGATAAGACTCCTTTCCTCAGCTAGCAGCATTTAGAGTAATTTGAAGCTGCATTTAAACTGCATTTTGGATGTTAAAACTTGGGGCAACCATTGAAGTCCATTATATGGAGATAATTCCTGATTTTTTTTTTCTCAAGAAACTTGATTTTTTTATTGACTGAAGAAAGAATGACACAAACATCTTGGATGACAAGGGGGTAAGTAAATTATCTGTACATTTTTGTTCTGGAACTGGGCTTATTCTTTAATATCAGCAGTGTTTAATATGTCTTCAGTTACATCCTGACTATAGACTTGGGTTCTTTAAATTTCAAAAGGAACAAAAATGAAACATGAGACTCAGTGCCAGGGACAAAACAGCTCCACCTTCAACAGATCAGGATCAGATCATAGTCAACCTTCAGTCTGCACTCTAACTTACATACAGTCAGTTACTCATATGGTGAGTCTGAGTTTACTGTGTTTCTTAAGATCTATAAAAATGCACTTTCTCTTGTCTTTAGCTTGTGGGAAGATTGAAGTCCATCACTCCTGTCTACAGCATGTCTCTGACAGTGTCTCATGATGAGGGTTTGACCGTCATCACCATCACCTCAAACGTGAAGAGCAAATGGCCCGTACTGTGTCAGATTCTGGGTTCTCTGTACTACAGTCTGGTGTGTTCTGTATCTCAGGATATGAAAAGAAAGCTGACGTACATCCACACAGCTCTTGGAGTGAGTCAGACACTTAAATTAATTGCAAAATACATTTTTTAAAATATATTTTCAGGCCTTCTGATTTTAATATGCTTTGGATAGATTTGATTTAAATATTTAAGGGTTCTCTGTACTACAGTCTGGTGTGTTCTGTTTCTCAGAATATGAAAAGAAAGCTGACGTACATCCACACAGCTCTTGGAGTGAGTCAGACACTTTTTTTTTTTTTTGATCAGGCCTTCTGATTTTAATATGCTTCAGATAGATTTGATTTAAACATTTAAAAAAAGATAAGATTTAAGATGCTTAAAATATTTTTCACAGTAAGGTCATGATGCAGTGCAATGTATTTGTTGTGTGTTTTTAAAACACCTATGTGCTGAAAACATGACATGCAATTTATGTATTTGGATCCTCAAAAATGATTAGTAGTATGTGACCATGTACCACAAAACCAGTCATAATTTTAAATCTGAGAGTTTAAGAGTTTAAATCTGAAAAGCTGAATAAATAATCTGAAAGCTGAATAAGTAAGTTTTCCATTGATGTATGGTTTGTTAGGATAGGAAAATATTTGAAAATCATGAATCTGAGAGTGCAAAAAAATTTAAATTAAAAATTAAAATATTGAGAAAATCACCTTTAAAGTTGTCCAAATGAAGTTCTTAGCAATGCATATACTAATCAAAATTTAAGTTTTGATATATTTACAGTAGGAAATTTACAAAATATCTTCATGGAACATGATCTTTACTTAATATCCTATTTTTTTTTTTTTTGGCATAAAAGAAAAATTTATAATTTTGACCCATACAATGTATTTTTGGCTGTATTGCTACAAATATAACCGTGCTACTTAAGACTGGTTTTGTGGTCCAGGGTCACATATTTATATCTTGATTTATATATTTATTTTTTATTACTGACAGCTTGTGGTGTAACACTAAATTGCTCTCGTTCCACAGATTATTCTTTAGTGTCATCAGTATTACAGTGGAGAATTTGTTTGCATGGCATAAGTTCTATAGTCTGTATAAACTACATCTGGGACCCTTTTGGTTTGGTGGTGTGGTAAGACTTGCATCTCATTTTGATTTAATAATATTTGACATTTCATTTGATATTTTCTTAAATTTTGAAAGCACAGATATGTTTTTCTTTTGCCTCTTAGTTCCTAGTAGTTGGAATAGCATGCATTCTTCATGCTAAATTTCCCAGAACCCGTCTGGTAAGTGTCTATAAAAGTGATGTCTTACATTATATCTGTGTTTGTGCTATTTTTGGTTCTGTTCTGTTTTGTTTTAAATTTTGTCTGTGTTTTACAGCTGGTCATCACAGTGCTTTTAAATGTAGTCAATGCTGTACTGGCTATCACAGCTGTAGTGCTATATTCAGTCGACCTGATAATAGAAAATAGTTTTGCATCTGTAAGTTGCAACTCCTACAGTTATCATTCACAGACTGGTTACAGTGATTTGCCTTCCGCAATAAAGGATCAAAGGACCAAAATCTGTTTAGACAATGTAAGACAAGCTACAACAAATATTTTGATAGCTCACTAAAACAAACAATGATATCATTTCTCTTTAAATAACTTTACTCTTCACTCACCTAGATGATCGTTGGAGGACTAGATATCATAATTATATTGCTGTCAGTCCTTCAGCTCTGTGTGACGATCAGTTTCTGTGTTTTGACCAGAAAAGTTCTTTGCAAGAAGGATAAAAAGGCAAAGGTACCATATCATCATCACAGTTACAACAATCAATCACTCAAAATCCATTGTGATCATAAGAGTTTAAAAGAGCTGCTATGTGTGTTTGTTTTTGTGGTTGCGTAGTCATTGGAGGATCCAGAACTTATCAAGCCACTCATGGAAGATGACACTGCTGGTGCTGCATGAACGAAAATAATTCATTATGTAGATAATAACACAAATAGCAAACCTTAGTAAATCTTTCCTGATGTTAAAACCTAAGTAAATCCTACATTTGTGTACATGCATTTTCATCGCAAATTTTCACTGCATGCCCTTAGTAAATCCTGGCAGTAGTTTTTTTAAGGCCAAAAGAGGCTTTTTTCTGTAATTTTTTTTTTTTTTTTGCAAATATATATATATATATATATAATATTTCAGCTCTTTATATAGGCTAGATACAGATTAGATGGTGTTACCTTTTATTACCAATTTTGTTGTGATCTTTGGGGCTGTTTTTTTTTTTTTTTTAAGTAAGCAAATAAATAAATAAATGGCTAGAGCACTTTGGCATCAACCCTTTTTGTGTATTTGTTTTTTAAATATATTAAACCATGATATTTTTAAATGAACTGCAATAAAAGTCAACCATCTCTAACATGTTGGTTTGGACCCCACTATCTTTTATTGTATAGATAAGAAATAAGGATATTTCTTTCAAATTATGTGACCCTGGACCACAAGCCCAGTCATAAGGGTGATGATTTGAGCTTTCTGAATAAATAAGCGTTCCATTGATGTATGGTTTGTTAGAATTGACAATATTTGGCTGAGATACAACTATTTGAAAATCTGGAATCTGAAATATTGCGAAAATCGCTTTAAAGTTGTTCAAATGAAGTCCTTAGCAATGCATATTACTAATTAAAAAATTGAGTTTTAATATAATTACGATAGGAAATTTACAAAATATCTTCATGGAACATGATTTTTACTTAATATCCTAATGATTTTTGGCGTAAAAGAAAAATCTATAATTTTAAAACCATACAATGTATTTTTGGCTACAAATATACCTGTGCTACTTAAGACTGGTTCCCCTTCAGTCGTACTCTACGACGTTACGTCATAACTGATGTATTTCGGGTCCCAAATAGGTCAGTTATGACGTAACGTCTCCGTTTCCTCCTTCAGGGAAACGAGGGTTACACATGTAACCGATAGTGATGGGAAGTTCGGATCATTTTACCGACTCGGTCCTTTGAGTCTCGTTCAGCAAAATGAACGAATCTTTTTCGAGTCATTTCGTTCATTTTAGCAAAATATAATTAAAATGTTACGTTTTACCTCCCTAACACATCTACTGCTTACACAAACGTTGATCACACTACAAACAAAACAAAACTATTATGCTATAAGAAACAGAAAAGATTCATTCATTGTTTACCTGGGTCTTTAGTCTATGATTCGCTCACCTCGCCTCTTATCTGACAAGTTTTCGGGTTTGAGTTGTTCGTTCATCACGTGACAGCCCAGGAGAATTGATTAGTTCATCTTTTGAGTCTTCGGGTTTGAGTCGTTCGTTCATCACGTGACAGCCCCATAAGGTGAACGAACGACTCTAAAACAGGTGAACTAATTCCAGTACAGAACCTAATAGGATGTTGCGCATGCGCGACTGAACGAATCACTCCCCGAGGCGACTCGTTCGTCCCGAGTCACATTAAAGATTCGTTCAAAATGAACGAATCGTTCAAGAACGACCCATCACTAGTAACCGAGACGGTTTTGTGGTTCAGGGTCACATATATTCTCTTCCCCTAAAACATAAAACAGAGAATTATTTCATTAACATCATCATGATAATCTAATAGCAGCTGATGATAACCAAGTTAAAGTTACAACAGGACGCCCATTTCTATGGAAAATAAAGATGAGTAGATTTTTTTTAATGGTAAACATGCCTAAAAGTGGTTGTGTAGGTTTATACTCTTAAAAGTAATTTAAAATCCAGGACTGGTTTTGTATAGGCGTGGAGAAATTACGCCTCATGAAGCTCTGACTGCACAAGCAAAAGATTCAAAGCTAATTAAGATTCAAAACTTTAATTTTATGTAAAGCTGCTTTGCAATGATTTGTACCGTAAAACAACAACAACAACAACAACAACAAAAAGATTAAAGCCTTGGAGCATTGGCAACAACGCTATCTGCTGTCACATAAAACTTACAACAGCCATACAGCCTGGAAATTTAATGCATTTATTCTTAATTAGAATAAAATAAACAAACCTAAATAGAGTAACTTTTTTATAGCAAATGGGAGGAAAAATCATACGAACGCTTTGCGTTCACTCACGAAAATTCCCGCCTTCCTGTGATAAACTTTTCCTTTAAAAAATAAAAAGATGGAAGAAAAACCAAAACATTTCAATGTTTTTTCATTAACCCGATAAATGTTCTGCGGAAAACGCAAAACACTGAAATATATTTTCCATCTATCCCCCTCTCTCTCTTTTCCATAACCATGTCCTCTTAGGGGAGTAATAAACCCTCAGCCAAAAGTTCAAAGAATTACCCAAAAAGTACAGGGTACCGCATTCTTAATAATTCAACCAGCTATCAGAAAACCAACCACTGCCGACGTACTTGGAAAGTTCAGACCCGCAGCGGAAGTTTCAAATGATTGTGCAAGAGAAAGTTTTGATCATGTGATTTTTACAACAGTGCGGAGCCTCATTGAAAACTGCGCTGCTTACTTAATTCACAAGCCTCTGTGTCATATATGTAAGATTGTCTTCAGTGTTGTGGTTTCATATTTGTTAACTGTGTGAACAGTAACTTATGTCTCAAATGACATCTCGATTACAGCTGAGATCAAGTGAAACAAGGAAATATGAAATGTAATAACGTACAGGAATCAGGGACAAAATAGCTCCACCTTCAACACATCAGGAAAGATCTAATCACGCAGTTTGGACATTAAAATACATACAATTACTCATAAGGTGAGTCTAAATGCACTTACTAATAAAAAAAAGTAACAAATTTAATAGTAAAAAAGGTGTGACTAGAATAGCAACAATCTGTCTTTATGGCACACGTGAGCAGGTGAATATTCACTTCCTTTTACAGGGACGATGTCGTTTTCGACGAAAAAACCGACAGTCAGCAATGTCGTTTCAATAATTATGCACATAGAACTAGTTTGGGAAGGAAAAACAAACTTATGAATTTACATAACTATCATGAGAACAATCTGGGTCATTTGTGATTGCAGCATGCCTCTGACGATGTCTCAGAGTGAGGGAATGATGGTCGTCACCATCACCTCAAACCCAAAGAGCAAATGGCCTGCTCTTTGTCAGATTCTGAGTTCTCTGTGCTACGGTCCGGTGTGTTTTGCATCTGAGGATATGAAAGAAAAGCTGACAGACACCCAGAGAGTTATTGGGGTGAGTGAGAGACTTGGACTGATTGAAAAAAAAAATTAAGATGCTTAGGTATGTTCATTTTTTTATATCAAATTTAAAAGCTGGAGGACTATCAACTATCAACAAATATTGTTCTCTTATTTTTATAGATGATACAGATAGTAGTTGCAGTCATGAACCTTGTGTTGGGTTGTTTTGGCATCATCTACTTTCTTGCTACCTCTTCCGTCAGCAGTTTGGTAAGAGTTTCTTCGTTCTGTTCATGTTTATTTTTCTAAATCAGATTATGCAGTAAAATTAATGTGTACAGTATGTAGCATAAGGCTGCAACATAACAAAAACAATGGGTTCTGAATATTTTTGCACACACACACACACATATACATATATATACAGTTGAGGTCAAATGTTTACATACATCTTTCAGAATCTGCAAAATGGTAATTATTTTACCAAAATAAGAGGGATCATACAACATGCATGTTATTTTTATTTAGTACTGACCTGAATAAGATATTTCTAATAAAAGACATTTACATACAGTCAACAAGAGAAAATAATAGTTCAAAAGTTTACATACACTTGATTCTTAATACTGTGTTGTTACCTGAATGATCCACAGCTTTGTTTTTTGTTCAGTGATAGTTGTTCACGAGTCCCTTGTTTGTTCCGAACAGTTAAACTGCCCACTGTTCTTCTGAAAAACCCTTCAGGTCCCACAAATTTTTTGGTTTTTCAGTATTTCTGCGTGTTGAACCCTTTCCAACAATGACTGCATGATTTTAAGATCCATGTTTCCACACTGAGGACAACTGAGGGACTCATATGCAACTATTACGAAAGGTTTAAATGCTCAGTGATGCTTCAGAAGGAAACATGATGCATTAAGAGCTGGGGGTGAAAACTTTTGAACAGAATGAAGATGTGTACATTTTTCTTAATTTGCCTAAATATCATATTTTTTCATTTAGTACTGCCCTTCAGAAGCTACAAAAAATGTTTCCCAGAAGACAAAATAAGTAAAATTTTCCCTGATCTTTAAATGTAAAAAAATTTCACCCACTGGCTCTCAATGCATCGTGTTTCCTTATATATATATACACACACATATGTTTTACAAATTCTCCTTTACTTTGCTTCTGTAAAATTCAAAAATTCATCCACTGATCTTTTTCTCTAGGTGTTTTCGGTTCTTCAAATCTGTGTGGTTGTCAGTTTCTGTGTTTTAACCTTAAAGTCTTTGTGCAAGAAGGGTACGGGAGGGAATACAAAGGTACAGTATTGTCTTTATAGCTATCCTTTCTAGTGTTGTCACGATACCAAAATTTTGACTATGATGCGATACCTGACTAAAACTGATACTATGACAAAAACATAGAACAACAGGAAAAGTAACTGAATAACATATGATCCAAATGGAGATCATAGATATTTTATCTATTAAAACAAAAAACTTTCATCCCCCCCCTTTAAAAAATAAAATAAAATAATAATCACATGCCAGTGCCACTACACAGGATTATAATGATCAACTATCGAGCCAACAGGTATGTAGAGATCTTTGCTATATTGGTAAGTTAGCTAAAAGGACAAAGCCAAATCTTATTTAATGATATAGTAATTTTTTTTCACAATAACAATTTATATCATGATATAGTCATTTTTGTTATATTATCTTTGTTATTAATAATAAGAACCTAGATGCAAGTAACAAACTAAAGGACAACTACAATAAAAAAAAGGAAATTAAATAAATAGGGTTACATTAAAATAAAAATGGTTACATTAAAAATAATTATCAAAAAGCATATCTAATTAACTGAAATCACGAAACTTTCACAATTTAACAGCAATTTATTAAAAGTTACATGTTTTTAACAAAAATTACATGTTTTTAAGGCCCTATGAAATACGTTTTATTTTATTTTTGTTCAAATTCAGTTTTGTTTTTGTGAATCTGTGTTTTGCATTAATTTTCTGGATTCTATTTTAATCGTTTCGTTACATTTTTATAATCAAAAGCGTGTCTAATAAATTTATAAAGGATAATTAGATTTAAAGAATTAATTTATTATAGGCTATTTATTTCTCTTTTTTTTCAGAAATACTGTGTTGTATATTTACAATTTTCTGGTAAATAAATTCTGGTAAATATTTTTTTTTTCTGGTAAATATTCCTTAAATATTGTTTTAATTATATTTTTATTAGTAGTAGAGATCTGTTTGTGTACCATATGATGATAGTATTCAGAAACGTTAAAATGCTCATGAAGTGACTCTAGGAGCAATTCTAGAGATCATGTTCATGTGTTCATGTAGTCATATATGGAGGCGGCAGAGGCTAAAAAAACAAAACTGCACGTCTGCGCCAATCACTAACACAGAAACACGCAGTACATGCAGGATTCATGCTTAAGTATTTTGCAGCTAGTACAGAAAATACTTAGAACACAGAAAACAACATATTTTCACATTTTGGGAGGAATACAATGTTGTACATATGTACAAGCAAATTATATATGAACAAATCCCTCTGTAAACATTTTCAGAATATAAGCAGTAATAAAAATGTAAAGTTTGGTGTGTCTAAGTGCTACTGAAGTGGAGATTTATGGCCTAGTGTAAGAGAAAAAAATAATTTTGAGAAAACAGCCTTTAAAAATATGACACAAATAGATAAAGTGCTATAAAAGAAACGCTTAACAGTGTTTTTTTGGAGGTTTTCTTTCCACTAGTCTGAAAAAACACTTTATGATAAACCAGAAAGCCCAAAATCTCAAACTTGACAGGTGCATGAAAAAAGTGTTTTTGCCTGCAGTGTCTCTTCTTAAAGTACTAGTAAAATGCGGAGTCGTACCGTTTTTAAAAGCAGGGTATCGTGATACTTTCTTAGTACTGGTATATCGTGCAACACTAATAATTCTCTACTGTGATTATGACCGTTTCAGAGAGCTTCTCTGTGTTTTCATGTTTGTTTTTGGTGTTGCAGTTGGTGGAGAAAACAACTTTGGAAACTAAAAGTGGAATAAGCCATAATACCAAAGATAGCATGACAGATAGCATGACTCCTGCATTGTCTCAGGTGAGGGACTGACTGTTATCACCCAAAAATAGTTCACCTAAAAATGAAAATTTTTTAAAAATATATTCACCTTAAGGCCATCCAAGATGTAGATGAGTTTGTTTCTTCATCAGAAAAGATTTGGAGAAATTTTGCATCGCTTGCAGTGAATGGGTGCCATCAGAATGAGAGTCCAAACAGCTGATAAAAACAACAAGTAATCCACACCACTCCAGTCCATCATAACGTCATGTAAAGTGAAAAGCTGCATGTTTGTAAGAAACAAATTCATCATTAAGATCATTAAGATATTAAAATGTTAAGATCATTAAGATATTAAAATATTAAAATTTCGATGTGAGAGGACATTGGGACAGATTTTTTTTCACATTTTGGCCACAAGTGACAGTTTAAAGTTAAAACATGCAGCTTTTCGCTTCACAAGACATGAGTTGATGGACTGGAGTCATGTGGATTATTGTGATGTTTTTATCATCTGTTTGGACTCTCTGACGGCACCCATTCACTGCAGAGGATCAAGTGAGCAAGTGATGCTTACTTGCTCTTTTCTACAAATTTGGGTTGCGTTTCCCAAAAGCATCATTAGCCAACTATGGTCGCAAGTTCCGTCATTATCAACAAATTTTAATGATTCAGTGTTTCCCAAAACCATAGTTTAAACGAACATTCGCAAACTTATGTGGTTGGAACTACACCTCTCGTCCTGTGGTTAGAAGCATAGTTCCTTGTTAGTAAGACATATGGGCTCATATGCTATTGGGCACAATAAGCAAGCAAACATGCAGTACAATCTATATCTTTCACTCGATCTAAATATAAATGCATTTTAATCTATGTATTTTTAAGCTTCCTCTGCAAGCAACGTTTTTGAATAATGCGCATGCGCATAAATGTCTACGGGAACCCCGGAGTATGACTTAAGAGGGAACCCACGATTAATCAAACATCAAGTAAAGCGAAATGACACGCAACAAAAAAATAGTAAATTAGTCATCACGTGCAATGTTTAATATAACTGCATTTTAGAGATCTCTAATAAGTTAAATAGCATAAATTATTACTCGGTGACGTCATTAACAGCGGCCCTACATTGTTAAACTAATGTGGTTCAAACGACGGAGATGCGACCTTGTTCAGGAAACAGTCGTGACTTGCTAGTTCATTTCCACAGCAATGCATCGTACTATAGAGGTTAATCAGCTAGTTACGTTGTTGTACGGGAAACGCACCCCTGATCTTTTCTGATGAAGAAACAAACTCATCTACATCTTTGATGACCCCAAGTTGAGTAAATTTTCATAAAATTTCAATTTTTAAGTGAACAATTTCATTAAACCTAAAGAGCAAATGGATCATATGTCACATTGTACTTTTTTGCGACAGTCCAGTGTGTTTGTATTTCAGAATATGAAAGATGTGCTGACAGACACTCGCACAGAACTTTTGGTGAGTCAGATACTTTTTGATATTATCAGCTTCACATTTTTACTAGGTGTTTTGTCATCTGTAAACCTGGTACAACTATTGTTCTCTTCATTTCATAGACGCTACAAATAATGGTTGGTGTCATGAATATCGCAATGGGTTTTTTTGGCTTCGTCTTTGCTTTTTGGATCGGTAGTGTGGTAAGAGTTGTTACTCATTCTCATTATTATGTTTCTAAATGGGTTCATGCAGTACAATGAATGAGTTCATTCAAAAAGTAAATTATTTCTGACATTGATCTGGCTTTTAGAATACCCTATTAGAATACCGTGAATTTATTTTAAATATGTTATATGATTTGTGACCCTGGACCGCAAAACCAGTCGTAAGTAGCACGGGTATATTTGTAGCAATAGCCAACAATACTGTCACGAATCTGGCCGGTGGCTTTCAGTCCGCTTACCATCAGATGTCGCCCTCTCATTCCATTGACATTCACATTACACAGACTGTTGCACCAAACCCCAGACTATGTTCCCCATTATCCATTGCGCTGAAATTCTATAACAGAGTGACAGACGCGTGAAGCGGGTGGATCCATATGCAAAGCCTTTATAGAAATGAAAAAGGGTCAAAACAGCAGGCAGAATCAAACATCGGCAAATAGATATATTAGGACATGACACAAGAGTAATCCGTGACACAGGCGAGGGTCGATCAACGGCAAATGTAATCCAGGGGCTAGGAAAAAGGGTAATCTGATAAACATGCGAGAGATCCAGGGCAGGCAGCGAAACAGACTAGACAGGGTTGAACAGACTAGAAACACAATTGAACTAACTTAAGAATAAACAAAGTGGCTCCGTACAGTTGCTAACACAATGAGAGTGCTAAACGCAATACAGTACTCAGCAAATAGCAAGAGGAAGTCCAAGGCTTATATAGAGTGTCTGATTGGATGCAGCTGTGTGTGTGTAATCAGCGCAATGGATGATGGGGAACATAGTCCGGGGTGTGGTGCAACAGTTTGTGTAATCATTGAATCATCTGTGAACAGATATACAATGTTTAGATGAGGTTTCCTAACCCCCACTTTTTTTTTTATTTTCTTATCATTATTTCATTTTTATTTAATTATTTTTGCATTGTATTTGCATTGTATTTTTATTTATTTTATTTTAGTTATTTATTCATTTATTTTATGTTTAACTTGTTAATACACTTAATCCCTCCCAATAGATTGTTTTACTCACTGTTCCAATTGTAACTGTATCTTAATAATCTGTTTTGTAAAGTCAGATGCTGTTTGCAAAATGTTAATAAAAAAAAAACAGTCTGTGTAATGTGAATGTCAATGGAACGAGAGGGCGACATCTGGTGGTAAGCGGACCGAAGGCCACCGGCCGTTGTATGTTGTATGGTAAAAATTATTTATTTTTCTTTTATGGCAAAAATCATTAGGATATTAAGTACAGATCATGTTCCATGAAGATATTTTGTAAATTTCCTACTGTAAATATATCAAAACTTAATTTTTGAGTAGTAATATGCATTGCTAAGAACTTGGACAACTTTAAAGACGATTTTCTTAATATTTAGAATATTTAGTTTTGCACCCTCAGATTCCAAAAAAACTCATTAGTCCAGGGTCACATTTAACAAAATCAGAATGAGGTGGAATAATGTGAAATCTAGTGGTTTGTATTTACACTTTCAGTTTGAACAAGCGTGTTTGGATGGACCAATGTTTTTGTTTGTTTTGCCTTTTAGTTCCTTGTTGTTGGAATTATATGTGCTGTTGCAGTGCATTTTCCCCATCCTAAGCTGGTAGGTATGAATCAATCATTTTTATTTCATTTTTATTTCTTTATGTATGTATTTATGTATGAGCGTTTATATTATTTACATTTTACAGCTGGTCATCAGAGTGATTCTGAATGTAGTCAGTGCTGCACTGGCAATCACAGCTGCTGTGCTGTATTCAGTGGACCTGGCAGTGGGAAGCAGTTTAAGCTGTTACAGAGAACCTTATTATTATTCATCCGATAATGAGTTTATAAGGCTTAACCGTAAAAGCAGTAA
Source organism: Labeo rohita (assembly GCF_022985175.1). Lineage (NCBI taxonomy): Eukaryota > Metazoa > Chordata > Actinopteri > Cypriniformes > Cyprinidae > Labeo > Labeo rohita. Next base: position 5,446,384 of record NC_066884.1, read on the forward strand.
CTTTGAGTCCTGTTTTTACTACAAAAATCTAAGTGAGGTAATGATTTGATTTATATATTGTTTTGTAAAAGCATATTTGTGTATTTTATTATTATTTAATAATACAGAGGTTTTTCCACCTCTAGATAATCCTCGGAGGACTTGATATCATGATGATAGTGCTGTCGGTCGTTCAGCTCTGTGTGACCATCACTTTCTGCGTTTTGACTGGGAAAGCTTTGTGCAAGAAGGATGAAGATGAAAAGGTACTGTATCATCAGCGCTGTATCATCACAACAATCACTCTAAATTCACTGTGATCATGAGAGTTTCAGAGAGCTGCTCTGTGTGTTCATGATTATTTGTGGTTTTGCAGTTGGATCCAGAACTTTACAAGCCGCTTTTGGAAGATGACACTGCTGGTGCTGCATGACCAGATGAACAATTAAAGTACTTTTGTTTTAACATGTTTTGGTAATGGAAGGCAAAATGATTCATGTTGCCATCTGCAACACCATAGACATGAAGGTACATAAGTTACATGTAGTCTTTTCATAAATGTTTTGGTACTTTTAGAAAGAAAACAGTGCATCTTAAAAATATTATTATTTAATAAAAAAAAAAGATGCAAACAGGTAATAAATTATGCTAAGAGTACAGAAATCTTGCCTGTTTCTTACCTGTTTCATGTATGGCTGACATGTTCATCACATTAGGTTTATTAAAACTGTAATCCAAATAGAAATTTTATATGTAATTCAAATACATGTTTTTGGGGTGTACATGACTGTAGAACACTTTTCTGTAAATACTGAATGTTATCTGAGTTTGTCCGACGACGGTTCTCTCCTGTAGTACTATAAAAAGCTTCTTGTAAGTTTTATTGCCTTCATTTTTGCATATAAATTGGAAAGCAGATGTATAGTCAGTTAAGTTTTGCATTGAACATACAGATATGATCAAATGTCTGGCACTGTAACACAGTTGGAGTATTGTTTCTTTCTAATGTTCTTTGCAGATTGTAGTAATAATAATAAACAATCTATATTGCAATATATTGATTACTCAAATATGTAAATTGTCATAATTTGCCATAAAAGTATGCCATACAGTTTGTGCACTCTTCTAAACCCATAAGATAGCTTTGATGAGAAGCCCAAATAATTATTGACTGACACACATCCCCTCTGCCATATCAACACTGTAAAAAATTACAGTGAATCTAACGGTAAAAAAAACTGTAAAAATGCTACAGTAAAAACCCGTCAAATAGTCATCGGTAAAAGACAGTAAAATTTACAGTGAATAACCATAAATTGACATTCCCAGAATTCCCTGTGTTACTTTTTTTTTTTAATTTGATGGTTTTTTTTTAAAAAAAAAATAACTCTTTCTTCTTTCTTCTTAGTTTTTTCTTATTAATTTTGTACAGGTTGTATGTTACATCTAATGTTGTAAAAATAATGTGTATTGCATTATTTCAGTTTTATGTGCGTTACCATGACACTGTGCATCTTGTATGTATGCATTTGAAAGCTGTTTGTGAAAGGCTTTGATTCATCATGTGGTTTTGTCATCATTACCTGCTTTTTGTGGTTATCATTGTAATTACAAAGGTACAAAGCAGATTTCAGTAAGTTACTTCTCAGCAAACACAGTTGTGAGGACGTCGCCAGTTGGTCGTCATTTGGTCAGCGTGACAATATTTTATGACAACGTCGCAAGGACGTCGTGGTAACCCAGCCAACATTCTATCATGGGGCCCCATATGGGCTGTACATATGGGCCCTACATGGCTTTGTCCATGGGTTCCATGTGGGCCCCATCTGAATTAGCCTATATGAATATCATATGGGGCCTGAATGGGGCTAATGTGGGGCCCAACTGGGCAACACATACAAGACCCATATTGGTCCCACTTATAACCCAGCCAACAATCCAAGGTGGGGCCAATATGGGCCCAAGATAGGTTTGTCCACGGGTTCCACTTGGGCCCTATATGAATTAGCCCATATAAATCTCATATAGTACCTGGATGGGCCCCAACTGGGCAATATACTTAAGACCCATATTGGTCCCAGTTTGAAGCCATTCATCCATTCATCTACAAAATATACATGACATGAAAATGGAGAGACAAAAATGTCTTAATTTCTTGAAAACATAATTTGTGTTTCAGAGACAAATGAAAGTCTTATGAAAGCAGGATGGGGCCACAGCCCTGGAGTTCCAACCCTGTTCCAACACACATACCACCTAGTTTTCAAATAAGCCTGAATGACTTGATTAGCTGGATACTTTTAATAAGACACTAGGGGCTGTGCCCTCTTCAGAGAGCCCAAACACCTCTGACAGTTTTGAGAAAGGCCAATGAAAATTGGGTGTGCAGATTTGCATAGCTGGCCACGCCCCGGACATCCGGGTATAAATAGGGCAGCGTGTGCATCTGCTCACTCGTTCTGATTCTGAGGAGCCGAGCGTCTCAGCTCACTCAGAGGCGGACCAGAGATGTGGCATGGGAGACACAACGTCTCCGTTCCCTCCATCAGGGAACGAGGGTTACCATACGTAACCGAGACGTTCCCTATCTGTCGTACACTCCGAGTTGTGTCGAGTAGTGTACGACACTAGGGGTCCCCGTAAAAACACGCCACATGTCTGACCGCGTCACGAGAGACAAGTGCAGAAGTAACAGGGCAACGTGTTAACGTAAGTGCAGCTCACCTCCTCTGTGACCATCCAACGTCCAAGGACTGACCTGTACAGCGGGGTCCTGCAGCCGGGCCTCCCTCAAGGGCGGCTGAGTGTCTTGAGATCGTTGGGAAAAATGCCTGCTCCCGAAGGAAAGACATTACGGAGTTCACAACCTGCCCGACAGGGGGGGTTAGAGTGACATAGTTAGACATGGGACCTGAGGTGGGTCTCACACCCGGGAAGACAGCCAGACTCAGATCCTAGAGAACCTGTTTTCAGGGGAAAACACCGCACCACAAGAGTTATAGGTGGAAATACACATATGGGGCCACATAAGGGGCCACTACATATGGGGCACAATCCAATCAAAATAAGGGTATTCATACCTTGTGAAGGGATTCCATAGCGAGTTTCTCCGCTAAACTCCGCCATGTGCAGAAGTGCCAAAGATGGAGATGGTGTCCAGGGTTCGCATCAGGAAACCTACTGAAACTCAGAAGCGTAATCACCATTAGGGGAAGCGCTTTATGCAAGCTCTACACCAACCAGTGTGCTGAGTCAAGAGTTAGCAATCAAGACTCTAGCTGACACTGGTTCTGTGCGCAAATTATAAAATCTGGCAAATGTGTTAGGTGTAGCCCAACCCGCAGCTCTACAGATGTCTGTTAATGAGGCCCCATTCGCCAGGGCTGCTGAGGCAGCGATGCCCCTGGTTGAGTGGGCTCTTACCTCCAGAGGGCAGGGTAGGCCTCTGGCCAGGTAGGCCATACGGATCGCGTTTACCAGCCAATGGGAGATCCTCTGCTTGGAGACAGCTTTCCCCTTCTGCTGACCTCCGTAACAAACAAAGAGCTGCTCCGAACGTCTGAAGGGCTGCGTTCGTTCCATGTAGATGCGCAGGGCACGGACTGGGCATAACAAGGTCAGGTTGGGGTCATCTTCCTGGGAAGAGAGAGCTTGCAAAGTCACTACCTGATCTCTGAAAGGAGTGGTAGGGACCTTGGGCACATATCCAGGCCGGGGTCTCAAGACAACGTGAGAATCCGCTGGTCCGAATTCCAGGCACGAACTGTTCACGGAGAGGGCTTGGAGGTCTCCCACTCTTTTGATGGAAGTGAGCGCAGTCAAAAGAGCCGTCTTGAAGGAGAGAGCATCGAGTTCGACTGACTGAAGGGGCTCGAATGGATCTTGTTGTAGACCTTGGAGAACCACAGCAAGATCCCAAGAGGGGATGAGATGCGACCGAGGAGGGTTCAGCCTCCGGGCTCCTCTAAGAAACCTGATTATCAAATCGTGTTTCCCCACCGATCTGCCCCCCACCAAGTCATGGTTAGCTGATATAGCTGCGACATGAACCTTGAGTGTTGAGGCAGACAGGTGCCTGTCCAGGCCTTCTTGAAGGAAGGATAACACTGATTTGATGCCACAACTCCGTGGGTCCTTCCCGTGAGAAGAACACCAGTTCACAAAGATGCGCCATTTTAGGTCATACAGCCGTCTGGTAGAGGGGGCTCTTGCCTGTAGAAGTGTGTTTACCACTGAAGGTGAAAGGTCTCTGAAGTCCTCCTGGTCGCGTCCAGGGACCAAAGGTGGAGGTTCCAAAGATCGGGGCGCGGGTGCCAAATTGTGCCCTTCCCCTGAGAAAGGAGGTCCTTCCTCAGAGGAATGCGCCAGGGAGGGGCTGATGCCAGGAGCACCAGGTCCGAGAACCAGGTTCTGTTGGGCCAGAAGGGGGCCACCAAGAGAATCTGTTCCTTGTCCTCCCTGACTTTGCACAAGGTTTGTGCGATGAGGCTCACTGGGGGAAACGCATACTTGAGCCGGCCCCTCGGCCAACTGTGTGCCAGTGCGTCTATACCGAGGGGGGCCTCGGTTAGACCGTACCATAGCTGGCAGTGGGTGGATTCCGGTGAGGCAAAGAGGTCTACCTGTGCCTGGCCGAATCGATCCCAAATCAGTTGGACCGACTGGGGGTGGAGCCTCCACTCGCCTCCGAGCGAAACCTGTCGTGACAGGGAATCGGCCATACGATTGGCTTCGCCCGGAATGTGAGTGGCTCGTAGAGACTTGAGTCTGTGTTGACTCCAGAGCAGCAGGTGGCGGGCTAGTTGTGACATGCGAAAGGAGCGTACACCGCCCTGGTGGTTGATGTAGGCCACAGTCGCAGTGTTGTCGGACCTGACCAACACGTGCTTGCCCTGAATCATAGGTCGGAACCTCCTCAGGGCCAGGAGCACTGCCAACAACTCCAGACAATTTATGTGCCAAAACAGTCGGGGGCCTGTCCAGACCCCGGAAGCTGCCTGCCCGTTGCAGGTGGCACCCCAGCCTGTCTTGGAAGCATCTGTGGTGACAACGATGCGTCTGGACACCTGTTCCAGGGGAACTCCTGACCGTAGGAACATAATGTCTGTCCAAGGGCTGAGTGTCTGGCGACACGATGGTGTGATGTTTACTCGAAATGTGCCTCGATGCCACGCCCACCTGGGGACTCGAGTATGAAGCCAGTGCTGCAGCGGTCTCATGTGCATCAAACCCAGTGGCGTGACCGCGGCTGAGGATGCCATGTGCCCTAGGAGCCTCTGAACCTGTTTTAGGGGGACCGCTGACCCGCATCTGAGTGTTGCCACACACCTCAGAACTGACTGTGCACGCTCCGGGGAGAGACGCGCAGACATACTGACCGAGTCCAGCTCTACACCGAGAAAAGAGATCCTCTGTGCCGGGGAGAGTTTGCTCTTTTCCCAGTTGACCCGAAGCCCCAACTGAGCCAAATGGTTGAGAACCATGTCCCTGTGTACGCAAACCCAAATCCCACGAGTGAGCTAGGATCAGCCAGTCGTCGAGATAATTGAGAATGCGTATGCCCATTTCCCTGAGGGGGGGAAAGGGCGGCCTCCGCTACCTTCGTAAAGACCCTGGGCGACAGGGAGAGGCCGAAGGGGAGAACCTTGTACTGATATGCCCGTCCTTCGAAGGCAAACCGCAAGAACGGCCTGTGTCTTGGGAGGATTGAGACATGAAAGTACGCGTCCTTCAGGTCTATGGCCACAAACCAATCTTGAACTCTGACACACGTGAGAATGTGCTTGAGGGTTAACATCTTGAACGGGAGCTTGAGCAGGGCCCGATTCAAGACCCTCAGATCCAAGATTGGTCTGAGACCGCCACCCTTCTTGGGTACAATGAACCCTTTCTTCATTTCGGCTGAGGGGACAGTTTCTATCGCACCCTTCGCCAGAAGGACTGCGATTTCCGCCCGAAGAACCGCGGTGTTGGGGCCCTGAACCGACGTAGTGAGAACACCACGGAACTTGGGTGGACGCCGTGCAAACTGGATGGCATAGCCGAGCCGAATGGTCCTGAGGAGCCAGCGGGAAGGATTGGGGAGATTTAACCAATCCGAAAAGTTCTCCGCTAAGGGTCTCAGAGGAATTACATTCGGTGTACCAAGGGTGGGGGTACCGTCGCTGGGAAAGCAGTGTATGGCCGAAGGTGAGAAGCCCCGAACCACACTGGCTGCTCTGCCCAGGGAGTCCGATCCGTGAGAGCTGTGCGGATGATCCGCCCGAGAGGGGAGATCGTCTGAACGAGCTCGTTGTTTCAGAGCATACGGGGGCACAGGTGTTGTGCGACCGTATGTTTCTGATAATGGAAACAGCATCCGACCGTCGAGTAGAGGGTCGGAGGTGCTGTATACTGTGCCCAGAGAAGAAGGAAATTGCTCTTTTATTGACCATGTGGTGGCCGTCTGCCGTGTGGCAGACAGCCGGGTAGAAGCCGAATCCAGCGCTCGTCCCCTCGTCAGTGTGGATGATCCTCCTTCCCTGGGCTGCCCGTCTCAGGAACGCTTCGAAGCCTGACGTGGGTTCTTAGTAGCCTGAGGACGGGCTGGCGGTGCCACCTTCCTACGAGTGCTGGACCGTTGGGCGGGTCTGGCTGCAGGACCGGCAGGTTGCGGGGCCTGAGCCACCCTCGTAGGGGGTCTTCCTCGGCGGGGGCAGGCGGAGGTTGCTGCGTTGGCTGAGCTGGGCCAGCGCTCGCTGCACGCCGAGGCAGGATGTGTTTAATGGCCTCCGTCTGCTGCTTCACCGTGGAGAACTGCTGGGCAAATTCTTCCACGGTTTCGCCGAAGAGACCAGTCTGGGAAATGGGAGCGTCAAGAAAGCGTGCTTTCTCGGCGTCTCGCATCTCGGCCAGGTTTAGCCATAGGTGGCGCTCCTGGACCACCATAGTGGACATCGCCCTCCCCAGAGCCTGCGCCGTAACCTTCGTAGCTCGAAGAGCATAGTCGGTCGCAGAGCGCAGCTCGTGTAACAGCTCTGGGTCAGGAACACCCTCGTGCAGGTCTTTGAGAACCTTAGCCTGATAGACCTGCAAAATCGCCATAGCGTGTAAGGCGGACGCAGCTTGCCCAGAGGCCGCATAAGCCTTCGCTACAAGCTCAGACGAAAACTTACAAGCCCTGGACGGGAGTCTCGGGCGGCCCCTCCAGGAGGCGGCGTTTTGCGGGCACAAGTGCATCGCAATCGCTCTCTCCACCTGGGGGACCTGAAGGCTCAGGGCTGGGCGGGGGAACCCACACAACCCCAATCTCCTTGGCTGCCCGTTTTAATGCGGCGGCCATTTCGGCATCCGCCACAGACTGAGACTCTCCCGCCGGAGCGGTAAGTTCAGCCGTGATGTCAGCCTCTGACGGCTCTCCCTCCGATGCTACAGACCCTGCCTTTTCCTCAGCAGGAGCCCCGAACAAAAGATCCAGCCCATACTGAGACGAGCTTTCAAAATCGTCCTGAGACTCCATCGGTGGACACACAGGGTGAACGGTTTGCGAGGACGTACCCGGCAAAGCGTCGTTCAAACCCTGCCGCTCTTCTTCAACGCACATCGCTGCGGCCTCGTACCCGGAAGTAGAAGGACCGGAGCGGGAAGCAGTTGAATGGCGCTGCGGCTTCTTCGAAAAGAACGCGGCTCGTGAGCGGAGCGTGCCCAAGGGCATGTCCTCGCAGTTCCGACAACCTCCCTCAGCGAACGCTGCTTCAGCATGCTCACACCCCAAGAACTGAACACAGCGATCGTGCCGATCGTTAGGGGAAAGGTAGAATCCGCAACCAGTTGGACACGGACGGAAAGGCATAGTGAAACACACAATCCACCCGTGGAGCTCTTTTAGAGAAAATTTGCTCAATTAGAGGAAAATCTTCTCCTGAAGATCGCCGTCGACGCACCCAGGGGAACTCTCACAACACGAGCCGTGTCAGAGAGGGAGAGACCGCTGTCTGTGCCGTAGATCCAACGACGAGAGAGGTGAATGTTGCCGCTTCTCACACAGAGACGCTGCATTCGGCTCCGAAGAACAGAACGAGTGAGCAGATGCACACGCTGCCCTATTATACCCGGATGTCCGGGGCGTGGCCAGCTATGCAAATCTGCACACCCAATTTTCATTGGCCTTTCTCAAAACTGTCAGAGGTGTTTGGGCTCTCAAGGGCGACCCCTAGTGTCGTACACTACTCGACACAACTCGGAGTGTACGACAGATAGGGAACCCTGGTTTAACTTACAATACAGTAATAAAATACTTGGTTTCAACACATTTTGTACAGATGGACACACACAAAGTTGATCACAGTCCTAAAGACTGCTGTGACCTGATTGCTCTCTTCTGCCCCGTCTCTAACTCCCGTGAACCATTTTGATGTCTTTCTGGTTCACGGTCTTGGTCATTGCATTCTTCTTCAATCCACCTATAAAAACAAAAGTTTACATATAATCATCTGAAACGTCCAGCCACATACTTCAGTTACAATTTATTTTATAGTGTCCATGTCACAGTGTAGATACATTTATGTACTCAGTATTATTATTTAACAACATTTAGTTACTATAGGGTTAAAAGGTTAGTTCACCTCAAAATGAGAACTCTCACCCTCATGTTTTTCAAAACCCATAAAACTTGTTTGTCTTCTAAACACAATGAAAGATATTTTTAATGAAATGTGAGAGATTTATGTCCCCCCACTGGAATGAATTTCTTATGGGTTTGTGCTGACATGAGGCTAAGTATATGATGACCGTTTTCATGGGGTGAACAATACCTTTAGGGTCTGGATTAGAGATTGGTTTAGATTAGTTGCATAAATTAATATACAGTGTATTTCTATAATAAGTACATGTAAAATGTAACATGAACACTGTAAAATAGTGTTACCCATATTTGTTAATATTTACTGCTGTACAAAAGAGAATAACAAGCCAAATATTAACAAACTGATGCTTTATGTCTCGCTAACAATACAAGCCTGAGCAAGATATGAACAGAACTACAATATATCTACAGATTTAAGGCCATTTCACACTGGGCGCGATGCGAAAAAGCAACGTGAATCGCTGACGAATGTGCTTTCACACAGAACGTGAAATGACGGTCTGAAGAGCATGAAATTTTTAATTTGTCTAGTATTATTATTATAATTATTATTATTTGTATTAAAAAATTTGAATTGTGAAATTTTACTGTTATCTAAAATGTCACTCACAGCCATATACATTTAGTTTTAAACAAAATAATGTGTTTTTGCTATAGTATAGCTCCTAACCCCAAACAGCATCACTTAGAGAAAAGTTGTAACTTACAATCCATGAATTTCCAGAAAATATGCATTTTACCTGCTTGTTTCCGCTCCGACTCGTCTGCGTTAACTGTTAAAAGTAGTAACCGGCCGTGCTTAGAAGAGACTGTATCCTTGCGCCAGAGCGGGAATTCCTTTTGTTCGAATTTATAAAATCTTTAGTTATACATTTAAACAAACGCTTGTTTTCAGCCACGAACAATGACATGTGATGATATGATATGATATGATTTGATATGATATGATATGATATTATGTGAAAAAAAAATCCAATCTAAAAATCGAATGGAACAGGACTACTTGGTCAAGCGGAAAGTGCATTGTCAGATCATTTGTAGTTAGGTCCCATGTAAGAACGAATCTAGAGTTTGAAAAAAAAAAGTATGGAGTTTGTGATTTTTCCCTGCTAATATATATATATATATATTAAAAGCCAAAATATTAAATGTCATTGATGAATATTTACTGAGTAATCCACTATTTTGTAGAGGGAGGCAATTTTATCTTTAGATTCAAGTCAAGTTACAGGCGGTATACATGACTTCAGAAAGATTGCAGCATCATTATCTTATTTTTACACAGAGATTGGTAGTTCAATGCCAATGGTAACCATTCAAAAATGGGAAACAGCACTTTTAAGGTTTTCTCCAAAGTCTGCATGCCTGTAACCCAAGAAGTATTAAAGATATTCGAATGCCCTTTTAGATATTGGGTCTTAACAAACTATCATTGTGGCATCTTTTTAATGCCCTATGAGATTCAGTTCCAGAGATATTGGAATTTGAATATGGCTCCAGGAGTAAATAGGTCTCTGGGTTAGGGCCATATTCCGGGCTCGGAGCCCTCCCCCAGGACAGCACGCCAAAATATGCTTACTGTTTACTCAAAGATTCATAAAAAAGCGCTTATACACACTTCTGTTGTAAGTGAAGCTGGATCATGAATGATTCGCGTGAACATAGACGGATATATGTAGATCGGGAGGCGCATTCCCTTCACAAACAAACGTAATCTACTGCATCTTCAGCAGCTCATATGTCAGGAGTAAACGACGACCACTATGTTCATTATTACATCCAGCAACACAACATCTCAGTCGCTCAATCTGAGATATTCTTGTCTAATTTACATCCCTGCTTCGGTATCGAAACAAGGAAAGTTACTGGACTGTGATAGCTGGTCCAAGGTAAGAGCTCATGTCAATCAACTATCAGGGGAGCGGCCTCTGTGGGTGTGACGCCACACCGACAGGCATCTGAGAACGGCTCGATTCGAAAAAGGGGATATTATTTTTACAGATTAATTAAAAACCACTGCATGGATTTTTATCATTATAGGGTAGATTTGTACATACACTGCCAACACACATTAATGTTCAAACAACATGAAAAAGTGAACTTAGCATCCTATGACCCCTTTAAAATCCTGAGATAAAATTGTATTCCTTCTTTTTAGTTTAGTTTGAAATGTATCACAATAAACGATACAGTATTCAGTGTCAAATTACATAAATTTAAACTGTAATAGTTTGACTGCCTGCCCCTCTCGCTTTATGATTCTCATGCTAGTCATAAGCTTGAATATAAGCTACTGTATAAACGTTAATTAGACAGAGGCTACTGAAATCACATTAAGTGTATGTGGGAATAATTTCCGCATTTTCCCCTCAAGCAACAGACCTGTAAATGGTGTCATTTGCTCACTATTGGTGTTAATCATGTTTTTCACATGCTTTTTATGCTAGTTAACCTTTCATTCACAAATAGATCTGATATGTTCGTTTTAACAAATCATATATAAACAAATGGTTAGCTTTCTTTAGGTTCTGACTGCCAATGAACCAGTCAATGATTCAGTGAGTTGCTTATAAAATAAGATGCTCATTTGTTACTACCTAGTAGATTAAATGTTTTACTCATTGTTGTAAAACTAACATACTTTTTTATCAGCAGGTGGAGAAATAGTCTGGGTAGCACCAAGCAGACAACTATGATTATGTGTAGGGATGATTATCGAGAACAGGTACTGATTTGGCTCCTGACTTGTTTAGTATTGAAAAACTGATATAAGCTACAGGACCAATAGTGCTGCTATTGGTGTTTTTTGTAACGTTGTGTTAGATCAGGTCCCCACGCCAGACAATTAGGGTCCAGCCCCGGACACCAGATCCCGTCAGAAAATATCAGTCTTTCAGTAACAGGACAACTAGTCACCAAGCTGTAGTTACCCCAACCCCACTAACAGCAGGTTTCTGTCAGTTATGAAGTTGACCGATGGAAGCCAGAAAAGAGCAGAAGCAGGAGACGAAGTAATGATGATAAAAAGGAGCAGAGTTTATTGAATAGTCTTAGTTGGGTATGTCTCAATGCTCAGACTTCGTCTGGGGAGTACAGCTCAAAGAACAATGATATATCAAATGGATTCAACATCCCATAAACCTTGAATTTCCATAAACATCCCCGTTATCTGTTTCTTAGACCAAACAATTAATGAAATCCCACAATCATGGAACTGAACAATAATGAAAATGCATAAGCAAGGAAAATAATAAGAAATATAAAATATAAAAACATATAAATGAGTAATATATATGAATAAATGATAAATACTTAATCAAATAAATAATTTAATATGAATTATGTGAATGACTAATGATTGTAAAATGATTACGAATAATTATATAAATAAATGATTATAAATTAAAAACAAACATAAAATTTAAACACAACACAATAATTTGCATGGAAGGATCTATGGATCCTTCACTCCCCCCTCTTAATCATATATGATTGAATTAAATGATTATTGCAAGCGAACTTTCATAATCTTTATCAAACATATCTTTAAAAAGTTTGGATGGCCAGTCCATACTTTTCCCTTCTACATGTTCTTAAAAGAACAGGTAATTTCCGTTATCCCGCGTACCAGCGTCAGTTAGTTAACATTGGACGATGGCCTGAATGTGAAAGGCCTTGTGACAATCAAACGTCTGATAAGACAAAACAACACCTTAATAGTAATGCATAAGAACAATATGATGATTAAAGCTGAAATTACCACTACTACAGGTGCTTTTAAATGATCCCAAAGTGGTCCCAATATCGATTTAAACCAATTGTCCCAATCAGATGAGAAAAGGCCGTTGTCTTCTTTAAGTTTAGTTGCTTGCTCATGCAGGACCTTAGCTAAATCACGGACTGTCTTTCTGGCATTGTCTGGAATGTATGAGCAACATTCAGTTGCAATCACTTTGCAAGTCCCGCCTTGGGAAGTTATGACTGTGTCAAGAGCCATTCGATTTTGCAAAACAACCTTTCTCATTGCGTGTATTTCGTCTGAAATATTAGCAATTGAAATGAGGGTGATATTGGCTGTAGCTTCAAATGCTTCATGTAATGCTTATAGTTCATTTTGTAAATCAGTTACTCCTAAGAATGGAAATAATCTTCCTAACCATTTTTCAGTCTCAGAAATTGAACGTTTAGTATGTGTCATGATTAAATGGTGTTTCACATAATCCTCTGGCACTACTCGCATTGCTGGTAAGAGATAGGCCAAAAAACATCTACCCACCCATCCCTTAGGAAGGAATGGATAAGCCTTGTCACCACAAACAAAGTGTGTACCATTAGGAGCAATAAGTGTTTCATTTGTCATTATCAGAAGAGTTTTGTCACATCTGGAAAATTGGAAAGGCACATTTAGCTTGGAATTGGTTGAACCGTTCCCTTCTATGCACCAGGATAAATTCCCTTCGAATATTATACTAAGAGCAAATTGATGGCTAGACTCAGTACTAGTACTGCTGTATGTTGGCAAATACCACGAATTAAAAATGGGATGAGAACAATTTCTGTAGTGACATACACTGTTTGTGAACAGCCATCTACTTTCCCATGGATAATCTACAACTTTAAAAACACATCTGTAAGGGTTTGACATTATCAGTGGTTTCATGATCGTGCACTTGGCACAAGCTTCACCTTGTGATTTGGTACAATTAGAATCTCCAAAGATCATAGTGAAAACACACTCTTTAGTGTAATAATTAAAAATGAACCACTAGCCTGGTTTTAACTTAGATTCTGGAGAAAACCTTGTATGACAGTTATGTGGTTTAAATTTCAATACCCCTGTATATATGTTGATTGAAGGCCAAAATAGATATTGAGTGCATACAGTTAGAGTCCAGCTTGGTCGATTTTCAGGGTGGTGTATCCATGAATCATCCCGAACAGATGTAAAACCTACAGCTAGTATAGCTCTGTCATGTGACAACACTTGCAACTGTTCCAGTTGTGATTCTTGAAGCTCAGAATGTTTCTGCTCGTGGAATGAAGACACCCAACCGGAATTCACAAACTCTTGCCAGTCTGTCCTTTCGGTAGAATCCCGAGGCTGGAAATGTAGTGAGGTTCCAGCTATTCTGTCTGCTGGTGGTTGTCGCCAAGGAGAGTTCTCAGTATGATAAGGCCTGAATCTTTCAGCGAAGTTCTTGAAGGCCGCTGACATAAATCTGTGAAAATATAAACACAAAAATGGAAAACAAGAGAGCTCATGGCCATAAAAACAACTTTGTTTTAAACAATTTAATTTTGTTTTGACTCCCATAAGATTATCTGGCGACTAGACTGCAGTTGGTGTAAGCTACCCATGAGCCCCCACCCACCATATCTTCATCATGAGGGTGGCCCCCAAGTCACTAAAAGACAAGGTTCTTCCTCATGACTCCATCCTACAGCATTTTGCCAGGTTGTTTAAGATTTGGGAGTATGAGCTAATTTACAATGACTAATATGTGTCCATCTAGCTTTACCTAGCAACTTTACTGCTGAAGGGGTAACTAATAAAACCATATAAGGACCATCCCATCGTGGTTCTAGACCTGAATGTTGTAATTTTTTTTACATAAACCATTTGCCCTGGTACAATACTGTGTCCCCCCTCTGGAGGCATTTTCCACGCATCCTGAACCTGTTTTTGTGCCTTTTGTATTGCTTCAGTCAAAGCCATACAATGTGTCAAAAGAGAATCTGACACTAAATGTACATCTGCCTCAGCAAGATCTGGAGTGCCTGGTGGTGACATTGGTCGACCTGTGATCACCTCAAAAGGGCTTAGCCCAGTTTCTTTGTTAGCTGATGAACAGATACTACACAGAACCAACGGAAGGGCATCCACCCACGTTAATCCTGTCGCTCCGTATTTAGCTAGTTGTGTTTTTAGTGTGTGATTAAGTCGTTCGGCCATACCTGAAGACTGAGGATGCCCTGGACAGTAGAAGTGCCATTGAATCCCCAGAAGTCTGCAGACCTCCTGACATACCTGACCAGTAAAGTGTGTGCCCTGATTAGAATCAATAGTGTGTGGCTTTCCCCATCTGGGAATGATGTCTCGAGCCAGTACTTTAGCTGTGTAGGCAGCAGTGCCTTTTTTTGTGGGAAAAGCTTCTACCCACCTTGAGAATTTGTCAACTATGACTAAGACATCTTGATAACCCTTGCATTTTGGTAGAGTTATAAAGTCACATTGCAATTCATGAAACGGCCCTGAGGGTACAGGTGTTCTGCTTGCAACTGATGGAATTGGGGGTGCCGAATTGTGTTTTTGGCAAGTCACACATCCGCGAACCACTTCTTCCACATGATTCCTAAAACCCCTCGCCCACCAAATTGTGTTAAAACGTGAACACATTTGAAAAACGCCTAAGTGTCCGACACTGTGTATCTGTGTGGCCAAATAAGGAATCAAGGCTTTTGGAGCTACGATTCGCTGTTGACATTTCCAAATTTTGTCATCTGCCAATTTACAACCATTTTCAATCCATTCCCATTTCTCCTCTCTAGAGCATTGATCCTGCATCTCAGCTGTGTCTTTAAGCTGTGAGTAGTGTGTCACACGCAGATGACATGTTTGAGCAGTAGGAGTTTTTGCCACTCTTGCGGCGGCAGCCGCAGATGCCTGGTCAGCAAGGGTATTTCCTTTAACCTCACTGGAACCTCCCCTCAGGTGGGCTTTTACCTTCAGCACCGCAACCTTCCACCTCCCAACCATTCTTAATGGGGGTTCCTGCAGACGTGAGGAAACCTCTCTGCTGCCAACCTGCTTGGAAGTCATGCACAGCACCAAAGGCATAACGAGAGTCAGTATAAATGTTAGCCGTTTTATTTTCAGCCAATTCACATGCTTTTGCGAGCGCGATCAATTCAGCTTGCTGAGCTGACGTTCCCGGTGATAGGGCACCAGAAGCTAAAACTTCTGAGTCTGTGGTTACTGCCCAACCTGCCTTGCGTTCCCCTTTGTCCACAAAAGATGAACCATCAGTGTATAGAATCAAATCAGGATTTTGGAGTGGTAAATTATCTAAGTGCTCATCCACACTTAACATTTGTACAATCTTTACACAGTAATTGCTGTCGGGAATGGCTTCAGATGGAGCAAGCAATGTGGCTGGTAGGATTGTCAAATGGTACCGGGTTCGGTACTTTCGGTACTGAAATTTTAAAAACGTCCATTTCCTGCTCACATTTGAGCGCTGTTGAGCAGATTTTTAAACATCGCTGATTGGCCATAGTGTTCACACGCTCAACAGACATGACTGTGATTGGCTACAATGATAAGCGCTTCACGCTCCTCACCGAACGCTCACATATATGCATAACGAGAGTGTTTTAAAGCCGCGTGTGTCAGCGGATCCCTAATACATCTGCATATAGACTGATCCCCTGACAGACACGGCTTTCAAGCGCTTCCATTGTGCTTATATGCGAGCGCTCGGTGAGGAGCGTGAAGCACTTATTGTTGTAGCCAATCACAATTTTTAAAATTTCAGTACCGAAAGTACCGAACCCGGTACCTTTTGACAACCCTAGTGGCTGGATTTGATTGAGTGGCATAGTTATGTTTGGCATCTCTAGTGCAGTGGACCATTTAATCCATCTAGGAAGTGTTACACGAGCAGCTCTCCCTAGAGATAACAGTGCATGCACAGAGTGTGGGCAACGAATGGTTATCTTTTGGTCAAGCACTACGGCTGTTGTGCATTGCAAGGCCAAATAGACTGCCTGAACTGCTCGTAAACACGCCCCCAGCCTTGAGAGACAGCGTCAAGCTGCTGTGAATAATACCTTACAGGTTTATTTTGATCCCCCCCATTCCTGAGTTAAAACAGATGTCATGTAGCCTTTTTGTTCTTTCACATGCAATGTAAAAGACTTTCTGTGATCGGGCATTCTTCGCATAAGGCATGTTTTAGTTCCTCAAAAGCCATTTTAGCTTCAGAAGTCCAGTTAACTGGATCTTGGGCTCTTGGATTTCCCTTTAACAAATTGTTTAGGGGTTGTGATTTTTCTGCATATCCCTTAATCCGACTACGACTGTAATTGCATAGGCCCAAAAAGGATCTCAGCTCTCAAATGGTTTGAGGAACTGGATGTGATTTAACAGCCTCACAGCGATTAGGTGTTATACGCCTTTCACCCTGTGATATACTTTGACCCAAATAAATTACTTCTGTCTGACACAGTTGAGCTTTTTTCAGGTTTGCTCTGTGACCTTTGCTGTACAGGAAATCAAGCAGCCTCTTGATTTCTCTTTCATGTTCGGTTTTATCTACTGAACAAATCAAAATATCATCAATATATTGAATGATAACTGATGTTGAATCAAAATCTTTCAAATATTTTTGCAAAGACTGATGATAGTTTGTAGGCGAATTATGTAGGCCTTGCGGCAACCTTGTGGAGGTGTATTGTTGACCTTTAATTGTAAATGAGAACCATGATTGGATCTCCTTCACAACTGGCACAGACCAAAATCCATTAGCCATATCTGTTACTGAAAACCATTTGTGTTCTGGTTTAATTAGTCTGAAAATTGTTGATGGGTCGGTCACAAGAGGGCTAATCTTATCTATATACTGATTTGCCACCCTATAATCAACTGTGAGTCTCCATGATCCATCTGATTTTCTTACTGGCCATACAGGGCTGTTACTGGGACCGCTCCCTCCAAGGCCCTGAGAAAGGGGGGGTGGCTTATCTAGTTTCCCTGTAACTGTTGTGTGCAGAGACAGCACTCAACAGCTTTTGCTGTGTTTCAAGCGGAAGTTGACTGAACTGAACAACCGGGTCTGAAGGAGGGGAGGGCGGAGGAGGAAGAGGGAGAAAGGCTTCAAATCTCTGACTTTGTGGTCTGTCTCCTTTTAGCTTTACAATCTT
Organism: Labeo rohita; assembly: GCF_022985175.1. NCBI lineage: Eukaryota > Metazoa > Chordata > Actinopteri > Cypriniformes > Cyprinidae > Labeo > Labeo rohita. The sequence continues at coordinate 5,463,908 of NC_066884.1, forward strand.
TTAACCAGTGACCACCTCTGCCACACTTCCAACAGATATCTGGCCTCAAAATTTGGTTTGGCCTCAAAATTTGGTTTGCTTGGTTTACTTTTGGCACCACTCCACATTTTTTCAAAATGTTGTTAAAGCTGTTAGGATTTGTAATCAAAACACGCACCAACTTTGAAGCCTGGTTTTCTGCTCGTGCCACATCTCTTGCAGTTATTAACAATTCTTCAACAGTAAAATTGGTGTCAGTCGGGAAGCCTAAGCCCTCCTTCCTGGTACACACTCCTTTCCTAATTTCAGGAATTAACCCATTCAGCCAAACTGATAGGAAAGGCCCCTCTTTGCCCGGAGTTTTGATAAAACTTGATGGCTCACAGCCAACATCCAAGCCAGAGTAAAGTGAAAAGGTCTCACACAATCGTTCAGTGTAATCCTCAACACTTTCATCTGTCTTTTGTTTACATCTTGTAATTTCATTCCAATCAACCTTTTGCTGTTGTGCTTTCCTACACCAAGCCTTAAGTTTCTTCCACCCTTCTCTTTCAGCCCTGTCATCAATCAGACGTTCACTACTTAAAGATTCACCAAGAGCTTCTTTCCTGTCTGCTGATGACAGGTTGACTGAGACAATGCTGAAACCATCTCTGACTGACAGAGAAAAAATCTCTTTCAAAGCTTCCAATCGAGCTAAAGCTGATCTCGGGTCTTTTCTGATATTTCCTACCTCCTTTGACCACTCATACACCTCTTTAGAAGTCGGGGGTGTATATTTGTACTGCATAACATCTGAATATCTGACCTCACGATCCATTAACACATTCCCTTTCTTTGTTTTCTGAAGATAAACCTCAGTTCGTTTTTTTCCCTTTCTTGATGTTTACTCTCAATGGCCTAAGCTTTGCTGTTGCCCCTTCACAATCATCAATGTCTGTGTCAGACATTGTCATTCTTTCCTCTTTAGATATAACTGCATATCATCCAAACCATCTCCAAGTGAATGGCAGCAAGGATCCAGGATCAAGAGATAATCCATCATGAAGACTGTGTTTCACAGGAATCAGTGAAACCTGGGTGAAAAACTAAACCTGATTGTTTCAGTGTCACTCAGACACAACTATAGATTTAAATTGATATTAGTGGCTTATATGTTTATATTTCAGGCCTGCCTGACCATTCTGTTGCCCTGGATGTGAAGACACGCTGGAACTGCATTTCTCATGGTTGAAAGAGTTGTGCAGCGATATCCAGACATACAAGCAGCCTTCCTGGATCCACACGACAAAATGCTCAGGAGGAGAGACAGGTAATCCACAGGGTTGGATTTCCCAATTTACTCATAGCTAGATAGATATCACTTAAAGGAGAAGAAAAACTTCCAGAACAAAAAATTACAGATAATGTATTCACTAGGGATGCACCGATACTGGTATATGTACGAGCTTGACGAGTTAATATCCCTTTCTCACAGACATTACTCCAAAGTTTGTAGTTTGGTCAGATATGTCAAAAACAAGTAAGTAAAACAATTCACAAGTTATCTTATGGTAGGGAGAGAGCGAGAGAGAGGGGGAGCTCAATTCTGTTGCGTGATCTTTATTGATGTTCGCTCACTTAGCACACGCATCATCTGGATTAAAACAAATTCGTAAATATAAAACAAAATTTATAGGGGCATTCACTATAAACATCATTTATTTTTCAGCCTTAAGCATACACGACTTTGTGGCGAAAATGAAACTAGCAGCCTGTGTGAAACGCGCTAGGCTAGCCTACTGTACTTCTCCCTCTCATTCTGCACTAATACAAATACATGCATGTGTTGCGCATGTTTTGCAGGCTTCATGAGTATTTGTGCATTATATCTGTCTCTTTGGATTATAGCAATCGCAGCATGTTTCAGATAAAAAAACAACAACACGATTTATATTTTTGAAAATATCACCTTTAGAAGATTTATAACGAGTAGTTCCCTGCATTATTACAACAGAACGCGTGATTACAGTAGCTGAATTAAAGATGATGTACCATAGAGCATAAAGTTAACAGTGAAAGTAACAAAAAAAGTGTAAGTGTTAAGCGAAAATTAAGTGTAGAAATAACTGAAGGATATACAGTCGAACCAAAAATTATTCAGACACCATATATATATATATATATATATATATATATATTTTATTATTATTATTAATGGGTGCAGGAAACTATAGTTCATTTATGTAAGTCAGTAAAGTAAAGTGTGACATACAGTATTATACCCAAAAATTCTTCATACAGTGGACTACCAGTAAAATTGATTTTTACTGGTAGTCCACTGGTAGTGGACTACCATTGGTAGTCCAATTGATTAAAAGTTCTATCTTGCATGAACCTGGTTGATAGCATGCCCAGAAGACTAAGGGCTGTCATTGAGGCTAAGGGTGGTCCAAAAAGGTATCGATAGCTGTGTAAATATTGTCATACTAACAGTTGTCTAAATAATTTTTGGCTGTTGTAATCCATTACATACCTAAATGAACTTAACCAACTAACATTATACACATTCTTTTAGTTTCTGTACCCAATATTTTATAAATTAATTAAAAAAAATAAAAATAAAAAAATATTCACCTCTTTGTCGTTGGATTCATAGCGCAAGCAGCGGTCTCTCCCTTCTCATACACGTAAGTTTTGTGAGAGTTCCCCTGGGTGCTTCGACGGCGATCTTGAAGAGCAGTCTTCCTCCTAAAAGAATAAATTCTCTGAAAGAGCTGGCATGGTTGGGATTGTGTGTTGGTTAACATACCTTTCCCTCCGTGTTCTTCTGGTTGCGGCTACCTCCCGAACGATCGACACGACCGTTGTATTCAGTGTTGAGATTCTCACGCTGATGCAGAGCTTGTTGTTGCTTCTGGGCGCGTCTTGCTCACGAGCCCTGTGCTTTTACGTGAAGCTGTGGCTCACCTCGACTGCTCCGTTCCAGTCCTTCTACTTCCATGTACGAGGCCACTACGATGTGCGTCAATGGGGAGCAATTGGAAGCGAGAAAGGTTCCTCCGGGTGAAACCCTGCGAAACTCTCGCTCCTCGCGTCCTGCGATCGAACTTCCAGATGAGTTTGTTAGTTCGTTCTAGTACGGCTGACTTTCTTATTTTGGAGTTCCTAAACAGGCGGTATGGTTAGCGGAGGGTGTGTGCTGTCTGTAGCTGAAGCTTCAGCTGAGCAAACCTCTGCGGGGGGGCTGATTCTCAGCTTGAGGTGGACGCTAAAATGGTGGCCGTGCTTAAAATGGGCAGCCAAGGAGGGCTGATTAATAGACATCTGGATAACAACCTTACGCTCGTTTACAGTGCCTGTTTCATGCCGGAAATGCACGAGAAGTTGATGAAATCACGGAAAGCCCTTTTAAAAAAAAACAAAAAACGCCGGAATGCGATATACCAACTCCTCCTCCTTCACCACCCTCGATGGGGGTCCAGCGAGGGGGCTTCGGAGGTTCTCCAGGCGAAGAGGTGATTGTGGGGTACTCCCCGCAAGACGCCGCCACTTGACGGGTTCTTTCCATAGCTCCCGTCCAGGGCCTGTAAGTTCTCTCCGGGCGAGGCTTACACAGCTTCTGAACAAGCTGCGTCTGCTCTGCACGCCGCGGCCATTCTGTGAGCGTTCAGGCCAAGGCGTTAAGAGATCGGTGCGAGGGTGGTGCCAACCTAGAGCTACAGGAACTGCGTATAATGACCGATTACGCTCTCTGAGCTATGAAAGTTGTAACGCAGGCACTGGGTGGGGCGGTGTCCACTTTGTTGGTCCAGGAGCGCCACCTCTGGCTTAACCTGTTAGAAATGCGGAAGAAGTTCGCTTCTTGTTTCCCCATTTCTCAGGTTGGTCCCTCTGGCGACACCGTGATACAACTGCATGCCAGTTCTTCACGGTAGCAGACAAGTGCCATTATGTGTCCTGTTTCAACCATGGGTCGGACTCCGGCCCTGTACCCCCTACTACCTCTGTCTGCGTGTCACCACGGACGGCCCCCTGCAGAACTCCAGAGGCCCCGCAACAGCTGGGTTCTTGCAGGAAGGTGGCAATATCAGCTCGTCAGCAGGTTTTCTAGAACCCTCAATAGGCTTCTAGTTTTCCTCAGATGAGTAACCCAGAGGAGCCGGCTAACTGACCTACCCAGATCCACTCTCGACCCGGGGATGAGAGATGGACTCGGCACAACCATTTCGACTGTCTGCCTTTCCGCAGACAGTCACTGCTGGTCAGTGAAAGTGTCCCCCCTTGCAGTTGCCTTCAGCAATGGCCCTCCATAGACGGCCAGATGCTGAGCCTGCAGACCAGGACATGTTGGGCACTTACCTGGTTCTCTGCATGTTGGCAAAGGGCACGCCGTGTTCTTGGGGCTTTTCATCTCCAGACACGGCACCCATTGCCTTGTTCAGCCACAACATCCCCACTCCAGCTACGTCGGCTGTAGTACCCTGAGACTGCTAACAGAGTCCCAAAAGGTCGGGCGCTATTCCCTCCTCTTAGCGCTCAGAACTAACCGACTTGGCTACGCAACTCAGGAACCCACCAAAGTCTATGGCATTCCCTTACAAATCGGCTCAGGGCAGGAATGCTATGGTTCTACAAGCGGAAATCGCAAGCCTCCCGGGAAAGGGTGCGATAAAGCCTATCTTCTCAGCCAAAATGTAAGTAGGAGTTTGTCAGCCCCTACTTCATTGTACCCAGGAAGCGTGGTGGACTCATAACAATCTTAGAACTGAGGTTTTTTGAATAGGGCCCTGTTAAGCTCCCATTCAAATATTAACCCTAGAATACACATTCCTGTGTGTCAGGGTTCAGATTGGTTTGTGGCATTGGACCTGAAGGATGCGTACTGTCATGTCTCGATCCTTCCAAGACTTTGTCTTCGAGGTCGGGCTCATCAGTACAGAGTTCCGCCTGCGGCCTATCCAGAGGTGGGACAAAGTCATTGTTTGGCAAGTCACAAGTCAAGTCAAGTCCAAAGTCCTACGGTTTGACTTTCGAGTCTTTTCAAGTCTTTTTAACAGAAAAATAAAATGTATACAGATTATGTATGGTTGTAAGATCTGTATTTATTAAACAAACCTTTTTTTATGAAAGAACATTGCTCAGATACATAAAAATACAAATGTCATTTTCTAAAAAAGTGCTGAACAGTGCTGTGTCTCGTCTCCACAGCATATTGCACAAGAACGAGTTGACCTTGTATTGCAAAACGGGTCTGAAAAACTGAACCAACTTTCTGAAATTGTCTTCACCTGAAATGATTGTTTCAAACAATCTCTTGGGTCGTACAGTGTGGGTCGTACAGTGTGATCGTACAGAAGCCTGGGCTCCAAAAAATATCAGGTCTTTATTAGAAAGGCAGAGTGGGTAGGGGTAGAGAGAGAGAGAGTGAAAGAGAGAGAGAAAGAGAGATTAGAGGAGGGGGTGGGGGAGGCAAATACATGAACATAACATGCTTTTCTGTCAACGCCCTTCACTGCATTGCATTTGCAAAAGATCAGATTGGCCAAAAGTCTGTCAGTCATTATTGCGCGATGGGGACGCAGAATGATGCCACCATGGCTGAAAACTCGCTCCACTGGAGCACTAGATGCAGGCACTGCCAAGACTCTGATGGCTACTCGGAAGAGTTTTCATGTTCAGTGGCCAGAACAAAAGGGCGTTCTGTCCTTCTGCAATGTCAATGTAGTGACTTAGCTGTACTCCTGGCGTGGTCCCTACATCCCTTTTCTGCCTCATATGGTATGCAGCAAACAGTCTCTCACCTTCTCCAATGTCCTCTTGCTCTTCTTCATCAGGCAGAGGCACAGGTGGCTCAGTCTCTGCAGCATCTTGCAGGATCAATTCTGGAAATACATGTAACAGTGACAGCAGAAACAAGAGAGCCCTTATTACACTGATGTTGGTGACAGTGTTAGACTGAAAGATGTAATTATTGTTAGTCAGTTAGATCAGATTAAGATCAAATTATTAAAAAGTTGCATTAAAGTCAATAATATTTACCATTAACTCGTTGTGCCACCTCTGCCTTGATGTCACGACTGACCAGCACATGGTGCTCCACCCACAGCAGAGCAAAGGCTGGATCCAAGGCCGCTGCTTTCAGGTAGATTGTGTCTGAAAACAGGGCAGTGATTCCTTCCTGAGACTGGGCCATTTTCACATTAATGAAAATCCCAAGAAATCTTTTTTTCAGGGACGTCTGGAGACTTCTGACCAGGCCGCTCAGGAAACGAACTTGAGGCTTCAGCTTCTCGAGGTGGTGATTGAGGGACAAGACAGATGGAACAACTGCACTGATTGTGATGACCTTCTCCCCCTGCGTTAAATCAGTTGCTTCCCCAAACGGTTTCAAGGTGTCCACCAACTCCTTCAACAGATTCCACTCTCGTGGTGAGAATGACAGCTCCTTATGCCCGGCCTTTTCAAGAACAGAACAGAGCTTTAGGTGATCACACTGAAGGACTGCTTTTACTTGCCTCAGTGTTGAGTTCCATCTCGTTTTCACTGCAGCAGGGATGCCTTTCTGCTCCCCAAATTCATCATCAAAAAGATCTTTGAACGTTGTGCTAGTGTGCAGCAGTGAGCTAAGTTTTGATAATTTGGAAAGAGAAGGACATACTACTTTTGTTTCTTTCAAACCATCCCCCACAACCAGCTGCAGCGCATGTGCAAAACACTGCAGCGTCTACTGTTTGCTGATCTTCCAGGGTTAAGTCACACCACAGCTCAGGGTCATCAAGATGATCTCCGTCATCACCATCATCCTCTTGTTCACTGGGGAAGCACACAGTGAATGCCTTTCGCATGTTAGCAGCATTGTCGCTAATAATATAGTCCAATTTAGCTTTGATGTCATATTCATCACATATTGCCTCAAATTGGTCACAGATACGTTCAGCAGTGTGAGAGCCTTTGAAGCGGTTGCAGGCCAAGAGATTAGTCTTTAGCTGTACCCTCTCTGCGTCTTTCTCTACCCAGTGCACAGTGACGCCAAGGAATCCCCTATTCTTTCGGTAGGACCAGATGTCCACAGTGACTGAAACATGGTCAGTGTTGCTCAACTGAGTTTTTAATTTTAAACGTTTCTCCTCAGTGAGGCTTTCTGTTTTTGCGGTCAGTGTTCTGCGACACACTGGGCTATACTTACTGTCCAGCACTGACAGAAAGTGACGAAAACTCTTTTTTTCCACAATGGACAGGGGAATGTTGCAATCAATAATCAAATCAGACAATATGGTATTGGTGATGGCTTTCTGCTGAGGGTGACTCATGCTGTAATGCCTTACAACAGTGTCCAGAAATTGAGAGATTGAGGGCTGTTGTGGTTAATTTAAGATGGTTCTGTTCATCTGGTATTCTTCATATCTGTAACAGGTAATCATACGAAACAACTGTCAGAAAATCCCTTATAGCCACACGTTGTATTTGAAACTACTCTTTACTCATATCAATGTCACTTTGTTAATATTAATTGTATTATATAATGTATACTATATAATACATTTCAGTTTCAGTGTGTGCAATATTAAGAATATTTTCACTGCTTTAACTTGCCATCCCCTCAGGAAACTGAAGTCAAATGCTTTTTAGTTCACTCTCCACCACACTAGATTCCATTTTGCTTTGCATCACACAGAAATTGCAGGTCTACTGCTGTCTAATTCATTAAGTTTAGTTGTGCTATGTTATGTCTTCGGTGATCAACTTGTGATTAACCAAAATTACATAAACGACCTCAATGAGGCAGCAGTAGACCAACAACTCCTGTATGCTGCAAAGTAAAATTGAGTGAAATTGGTATTTTGTCAATTGAATCTCGTGTGTGCTGGAGAGATTGAGATGCAAATCCGTCTAGCAGCAATGTAAAATGGTAGCACATATTCTCAATGAAGTAGGCTACTTCATACAAACAACAACGTTGTTTTCTTCACATAATGTTGAAAGAACTTTGCTCTCTACCTTGTGTGATACACTCACGTAGGCTACCTCATACAAACAATCCGGCTTTCAAAATCCCGATCAGTATGAACCAGCAGGGGTTTGCAGATTATAGTGTTTGAAAGGTGATGTTGAGGAAATGTACAGTCTCATTGATATAAACATGCAGCTAATAAATTACTTAGCTGATAAGGTAGTCTTGACATTCATTCAAAACTTACCTTTCTTTGTGCAACTTCAAGTGTCGAACAAAGTTGGAAGTTGTGGCATCTCCGTCTGTAATCTTCGACCCGCATGTTTTACATACTGCAATTCGTTTTTTGTTGACCACCTCGTAATTTTTATAGCCAAATGAAACTACCTTCGGTATCATTTCGCAAACTGGCGCGTTCACGTTGCTGTCACGTTGGACACTGTCGAATCAAAAGAATCTACGGTACTTTGATTGGATGACGTGCTGAATGCGCGCATGCTCTCTGTCACACACGCGCACAGACACATAAACAGAGATAGAGCGGTCCGTGTCAACATACTTTTTATCTTTGGGCTTTTTATGGGAAGTAGCAAGTCTTTACAAGTCAATAGGCGCAAGTCCAAGTGAAAGTCACAAGTTATTTATGTTAAAGTCCAAGTCGAGTTGCAAGTCGTTTTATATTTTGTCAAGTCGAGTCTAAAGTCATCAAATTCATGACTCGAGTCTGACTCGAGTCCAAGTCACATGACTCGAGTCCACACCTCTGGGCCTATCCCTGTCGCCCTGCACCTTCTTGAAGGTCACGGAGGCTGCCCTTACCCCCTCACAGGAATGGGCGTTTGCATTTCTCAGTTATCTCGGTGACTGGCTGACACTAGCACATTCACGAGGTCCGGTTTGCACTCTCAGGGATGTGGTTCTCAACCACCCGGCCCGACTGGGACTTCAGGTCGTCTGGGAAAAGAGTAAACTCTCCTCAGTACGGGGTTTTCTCTTCTCTGTATGGACTCGGTCGCTGTTCTTCACGTCTTGCCAGGACTGCAACGCGTGAGAACGCCTAGACTCAGTATAGTAGCTCCTTTCATGTACCAGGGTTCTGTGACATGTCGCATCTTCAGCTGCGGTCACGCTGCTGGACCCGATGCATATGGAGCCGCTGTAGCACTGACTTCATACCGAGTCCTGAGGTGGGCATGGCACCGAGACACACATTGTGTGTACATCATACATTGTGTTGCAACCTTCAGCCCTTGGGGACACTTTGGTTTTGCGGGCAAGGGTGCCCCTGGGACAAGTGTCTAGACGCACTGTGTCAACAGTTGCTTCCAAGTCAAGCTGCGGCGCCATGTGAAATGGGTATGCAGCCTCGGGGTCTGGCTAGTCCCTCGGCAGCTCGGCATTCAATTGCCAGAAGTTGTTGACAAAGCTTAGGGCCCTGAAGGGGTTTCGGCCCTGTTCAGGGCGAGCATGTGTTTGTCCGCTCCGACAACACAGTGACTGTGACATACATCAACCACAGATTCGTGTATGCTACTTTCGCATGTCATCTGGGCACCGTGCCCAGATCTCTGGAACTTCTGTGGTCCCTGATGCGACCGGGAAGCCTTCAGAAACCGTCCACCTGCAGTGGCAAGCACCTTATACAGGATTGAGCCCCCTCCACTAGGCGGTGGCATGTCCTGGAAATGGCGCAGACATTCTTCCTCAGGGTAGAACCCACGGAGTTGCGGCATCAAATCTGTGCTATCCCTCCTCCAAGGAGGCCTCGATAGGCACCCTTCTGCTTCCACATCAAGTCCAGGTACAGCTACCATGACTTGGTAGAAGGCAGAACGGTGGGGCACGATTTGTTATCTGAGGTGCTTGGGAGTTGAACCCTGCCTGATTGCACCACATCCCCTCCCGATCTATCTGTGGTCCCTTTGGCCTACAGTAAGATCCGCTGAGCCTTCAGTCGGGTGGTTCTGTGCCCTTCCCATGGAGATGGCCTCCCCGACTGCGCTCACCTCTGTTAAGAGCGGGGAATCCCTCTTCTTCAGCTTTCGTGCATGCAAATCGGACCAGTAACTCTCACATTGTTCTGAGAGCCCGGCCTGACTACGTACCCACGGTAACCACCACTCCCTTCGGGGATCAGGTGGTCACCCTGCAAGCAATTCCTACCCAGAAAGATGCCCCCAACCTGACCTTATTATGCCCGGTCCGTGTCCTACGCATTTACCTGGAACGTGCTCAGCATTCAGACGTTCCGGTCAGCTCTTGCCTGTTATGGAGCACAGCAGAAGGGGGAAGCTGTCTCCAAATAAGGATCTCCCACTTGCTGTGGATGCAATCCATACGGCCTACTGGGCCAGAGGCTTACCCTGCCGGATGGTGCCTCGTTAACAGACGTCTACAGAGCTGCAGGTTGGGCTAATACCTAATACTAATCTGCTGAGAGTCTTGAACGCAAGCCCTTCAACTCAGCACTCTGGTTTGGTGTAGTGCTTGCTTAAGCGCTTCCCCTCACAGTGATTACGCTTCTAAGTTTCAGTAGGTTCCCTGACATGAACCCTGGACATCTCTCCATCATTTGGCACTTCTGGATGTGGCGAAGTTTGGCGGAGGAACTCGCTACAAAAAATCCAACACAAGGTAAGGCTACTTTAACTCTTTGTTGGATTTGTGCCCCATATGTAGTGGCTCCTCACATGGCCCCATGTGTGTAATTTCCACCTATAACTCTCTGTGGTGCGGTGTTTCCCCTGAGACATGCCTGTCTCTAGGTCCTGAGTTTGGTAGTCCTCCCCTATGGTGAGGCCCACCTCAGGTTCCTTCACTAATGTTATTCACTTTATACCCCCCCTCTAGGCAGGTTGTGATCTCCGTAGTGCCTTTTTTCCTACGGGAAGCAGGCACTTTCCCAGCATTCTCAAGATGCTCAGCCGCTCCACTGAGGAAGGCCCGGCTGCAGGTAACCCTGCCTGTGACAGGTCAGTTCTTGGATGTTGGAAGGTCACGAATAGGTGAGCTGCACTTATGTTAACACCTTGGCTTGTTACTATCTGCGCCTGATCACTCGTGACGCGGCCAGACTTGTGGCGTGTTTATATAGGGACCCCTAGTGTCGTACACTGGACACAACTCGGAGTGTACGACAGATAGGGAACGTCTCGGTTACGTATGGTAACCCTCGTTCCCTGATGACGTCCTTCATGCCACAACTCTGGACCGCCTCTGAGTGAGTTGAGACGCTTCTACCCCTCAGAACAGAATGAGTGAGCAGTGCATACGCTACCCTGTTTATACCCGGATATCTCGGGCGTGGCCAGCTATGCAAATTCTGCTCACCCAATTTCATTGGCCTTTTTTCAAACTATCAGAGGTGTTTGGGCTCCCAAGAGCGACCCCTAGTGTTGTACACTGGACACAACGTCTCCGTTCCCTCCAAAAAAAGGTAATATTAAGTGTACATTTTACATTTTAAACGTAGCTTACATTTTAAACACAACACTGTCAATATTGTTTGTTATATTTTATAACGAAGAAATCCACAACAGAACTGGTGTGTCTCCAAGCAACAGCCGTGCTTCATTACTGAATGAATCTGCAGCTTTGAACCATTCGGAGAGTCAGTGATTAATAACCATCACAACAATTTGCTTCGTTATCAAATGAATTAAAGGAGAAGTCCACTTCTAAGACAACAATTCACAAATAATTTACTCACCCCCTTGTCATCCAAGATGTTCATGTCTTTCTGTCTTCAGTCGTAAAGAAATTATGGTTTTTGAGGAAAGCATTTCAGGATTTTTCTTCATATATTGGACTTCGATTGTGCCCCCAATTTTGAACTTCCAAAATGTAGTTTAAATGCAGCTTCAAAGGGGTCTGAATGATCCCAGCTGATGAAGAAGGGTCTTATCTAGCGAAACAATAGCAAAAAAATTTGTATACTTTTTAAGCACAAAAGCTCGCATAGGACAAGCTCTCGGATGCGCATCCACGGATCGTTCTTGAACTATTAGTTTATTTTGAACGAATCTTTAATGTGACTTGTGAAGAACGAGTCGTCTCGAGGAGTGATTCGTTCAGTCGCACATGCGCAACATCCTATTAGGTTCTGTACTGGAATTAGTTCACCTGTTTTGAGTCTTCAGGTTTTTCAAATCGTTCGTTCATCTTATGGGGCTGTCATGTGACGCTGATTTTGCTAAAATTAACAAAATGACTCGAAAAAAGATTTGTTCATTTTGCTGAACGAGACTCAAAGGTCCAAGTCGGTAAAATGATCTGAACTTCCCATCACTACTATGAATCACGTTTAAGTTCATCGTCTGTGTACTCCGGCTAAAAAGATAGAGTATGGCGAAAAACTTAATCTTATTTTCTCCTACAACTTCAGAATCATCCGACATGTTGTTCCTTTTTGTTTGTAAACAGTGTTTGACTTACTTGCACTTTCTTAGTCTTTGCGCGTTCGCTTTGTAAACACTGGGTCTGTAGATCCGCCTACGTTTGGCGTGACCTTTCGACATGATTCAATAGTAAGTCGTGAATGCGCATGCCAGAACCTGTGCTACACAAGCTTTTGTGCTTAAAAAGTATACACATTTTTATTTTCCGAAAATGACCGATTGTTCTGCTAGAGAAGACCCTTCTTCCTTGGCTGGGATCATTTAGAGCCTGTAACACCACGCCAGCAGAGGGAGCCTTTGCCCATGTTCGGACTGTTACTGCTCCCTCTGCTGCTACTATGGTGACTTCCTGTTTGGCAGCCATTTAAGGAGGGCCATACCAAACAGGTATTGTTTTGCCGTAGCGGACTCTACTAAGCGTTTTTCCCTGTTTTCATTGCCTAGTTTCTTGTTTTTCCATTTTCTTGTTTCATTGTCTCTGTCTAGTTTCATAGCCTTGTTTCATTTGCTACTTTAGAATGATCACTAGTATTTTGACCTATTTGCCTGTTTTTTGGATTATGCTTTTGTCTCGTCCTTGGATGGTACTCTTTGTTGGTGTCTGACCCTGCCTGTTTTGACCACAATCTGTACAATAAAGCTCACACTTGGATCTATCCACGCTCTTTGTCGAGTCCGTTACAAAATTCTTCGTCACCCATAAATCCAGCGGCTTCTAGAATACAGATCAACCATGGATCCTGCATCACGCCTCTTCCGCCTCTATCAAGGTAATCAAGTACTTTTGTGGACTGTGCCACTTGGTGGCTTTCAATGATGTGACGCTTAAGGAAATTTTTCGCCATGAATTAAATGAACCCATTCGTTCCTGACTAACTGGAGGGAAAATTCACTGGGGCCGGTTGCACCAGCTAGACGTAAAAAAGCTGGGCGTAAGCCCTACGCTGGGCTTTGTAACGTCCAACTTTACGGTAAATATTTACACCCGTTGCAAAACTACGACCAGGCGTAACTACGCCCGGCGTAGACAATGCACGTCCACGCAAACACATTTTCCCGCAGTGATAGCTGAGATGACACCCACGCTGCAATGGCTACAACTACTAATATAAGACTGAATTGCTCAAGACATCATAACAAGTGAAGCCACCGCGAAATAATTTAATTAACTAAATATTTCCTAGCATGTCCACGTTTTTGTATCTGAGGTCTCCCTGCACATTCCTATGACATAATTCTTCAGACTAACACTAAAAATAAAGGCGACAGGTTAGGTAAAATATAATGAATGTACTACAATGCTTCTCTCTAGAGTTATTTTTTTCTAGCTATCAAATTTAAGTACAATAAATGTCTTTCCTGAGGTAAATGTGAACATGATAATTGTGCATTTTAGCCTCTTTAAGTCTTTCTGTGGCTGAAAACCCACATTTATAAATTGAAGAGTTTGTGACAGAATTGACCAAATTTGAGAGCTGATACTTTTTTTCTGATTAAAAAGTAAACACAAAACCTACTGCGATTATTGGATGGCAAGAATGCTGCAAATGCTGAGAGGAATTAAAGACGTTAAGTATTTCCAAGCGTTTACACTGTCCAAGCAAGATGTCGAATAGAAATGCAGAAAGGGAATGCTTTAAGACAGTTATATACCGTTATCAGAATGGTCAGATTCGTCTCTCATTGTCTCACACCATGTCTGCTGCTTCAGAGCCCTCTCACGCCAAGCCAAAGCCTTCCCACGTCATGCCTGTCAAGCCAAAGTCTGCTCACGCCATGCCTGCTCACGCCACACCTGCTGCTCCAGGGCCTGCACTCATCACAACTGCCACTCCATGGCCTGCACTCATCACGTCTGCCAAGCCAGCGCCTGTGCTCTTCACATCTGCCAAGCCGGCGCCTGCGCTCGTCACGTCTGCCATGCCAGCGCCTGCGCTTGTCACGTCTGCCAAGCCAGCGCCTGTGCTCGTCAGGTCTGCCAAGCCCCAGCCTTCGCTCGTCACGTCTGCCAAGCCCCAGCCTTCGCTCGTCACGTCTGCCAAGCCCCAGCCTGCGCTCGTCATGGCTGCCCTTCCAGAGTCTGCACCTGTCATGGCCGCCCTTCCAGAGTCTGCACCTGTCATGGCCGCCCTTCCAGAGTCTGCACCTGTCATGGCTGCCATCCCTACGCCAGTTCACAAGATGGCCGCCATCCCTAAGCCAGTTCACAAGATGGCCAAGATGGCTGCCATGCCTGAGCCTTGCTATGCCAAGGTCATCCTACCAGAATCTTGTCCCGACATGGCTGCCATACCCAAAGCAAGTCAAGTGATATCTGATCCTCTGGTGTCAAGTCAGAGCTGCACTTTCAGTGCCAAGTCAAGTTACGGCTTTTGTTCCTGAGTCAAGTCAAGTTACAGCTGTGTTTCCTGTGTGAAGTCAAGTCACAGCTGTTCTTCACGAGTCAAGTCAAGCCAGAGCTGATCTTCACGAGCCAAGTCAAGTTACTGCTGTTGTTCCCAAGCCAAGTCAAGCTACAGCTGATCTTCCTGAGTCAAGTCAAGTGACAGTTGACCTACATGAGTCAAGTCAAGTTACAGCTGATGTTCTTGAGTCAAGTCACGTTACAGCTGTTGTTTCTGAGTCAAGTCAAGTTACAGCTGATGTTCCTGTGCTGCCTGTAATGGCGGTTGCCATTTTGAGCGTGTGGGCTACACACTGCACTCCAGAGTCCTCGTTTATCCACGAGTCTGTGCCAGAGGCCTCTCCTGTCCACGAATTTGCACCAGTGCCTCCAGAGGTGTCAGCTTACGCTGTAGAACCTCTCAAGGAGGCGGCGTCCATTCATGAACTCACTGTCTTGTCTGTCCACTTGTCTGCTCCAGAGGTCTCGTCTGTCCACAAGTCTGTCCATGAGTTATGTGCCAGTGCCCCCAGAGGTGGCAGTGCCGGCTGCAGAACCTCCTAAGGGGGTGGCATCCTCCTACGATTTCTTTGCCCTTCCTGTCATGGCCATGGAGGCCCTATTTTTCCTAATTTTTCCTAATTTCTTTACGACTGAAGACAGAAAGACATGAACATCTTGAATGACAAGGGGGTGAGTAAATTATTTGTAAATTGTTGTTCTCGAAGTGGACTTCTCCTTTAATGAATGACACGAGGCGTTGCTCATTAAGACAGTAACTTGCCGCCACCTACTGGCGATGTTAGTATTGAATCTACAGTTATCACTTTGTTTTGCCATTATTTAGGCTATTGCTTTATTTATTTTTATATCACTGTCTTCTTTTAAGCCACGTTAAGTGCGGTTTTCTGTGGGGAAGAAAATTTTTATCATGCAATTCAGCGTATATTCTGGGCTCATCTGCTTGCATGTACCCAGAATATATTTTTTATAATTTCTATAGAATATTTGGTCTTTTTCGATCACCATCTTCATTAAGCCGCATTTTCTTTATGCACTGTAAAATCCAATAGTTTACCTCACTTAGATATAATTAGTTTACTTAGATGCTATACTTACTAGGTTTTATTACGTTACAGCTACCTTTAAGGCAAATAAAACAATTTACTTACTAAGCGACAAAGGAACCAATGACATTAATAAACCAGTGAGAGGCAGCAGTGCACTAATATGTTGCTACTGTGCAACATAACAACATTCTGTAAAAACTTTCAGGATATAAGCAGAAATAAAAATGTAAAGTTTGGTGTGTGCTACTGAAGTGGAGATTTATGGCCCAGTGTAGGAGAAAAAATTAACTTTAAGAAAATAGTCTGTAGCATCTGGACCAATCAGACATACATTAATTGTTACATTTAACAAGTAGTCTTTAAACACAACAAGCCAGCTACATGCTCATGCTGGAGCTCTGGAGACAACCCCCCCCCCAAAGCAACTAACACCCCAAAAGGCCTCAGTTGCCAGGACAACGATCTGATTAGAGGTTTTATTGCCCAAAGGAATGCACATCTGCCCATGCTACATTTGCCATAGGAAAGACACAATGCCTATAGATATAGACTCTTTCCTATTCATTCACAAACAAACCTTTCTTTGACCTTCCTATCACACATGGCCCAGGTCATTGTGTACAGTATTACTGCATTGTATTTTAATTTTGTCTGTTGTATTTGTATTTGTCTTTCTACTGTTTTATGCATGCATTATGATAGATGACTAGTTGCATAACCCACCTATGCCATGTTTGGACTCTTTTAATTCGTATGTTGATGATCTAAAAGATGGTGTAAATTAGATGTTGATACCTATGCAATATATTAGTGTTTTAAGAAACCTTAGTAGTTTTTGCATCAACACCCAATCGAATTACATATGCAAAATACCATGCTCACAGACAAAGATTCGTAAACTTTCCCCTCCAAAGGTGAAAGCTACCATTGGTTTGCGGACCTCCTGGAGGCGCAGCCTCCAGAGAGCTTAAAGGCATCACCTCCCTCTCTCTTCCTCTTCACTCTCTTCACTCGTCTGCAACATCTTCCGATTGCTGCCCGTGTGGAGGATTAATAAACTATTGTGCACAAATTACATGAGTTTTGTTTCTGATTCTGCCTTGCAAATTAATGTCCCTTTACGATTCCGATTCGAGCTACATGCTCTAATGCAATGGTACTTCAAGAAAGTTAATTTCTGTGGCCAAGAAAATATCATTTCTTAGCGTTGATATAACAGATTAGTTGATGGAAAATTGATTCTGCTACAGTTACTACTGGCAGCTGATATAAATAATTGTAATTAATCACAATTAATTGTAATTATTTATATACATTTCCCTTTAAGCTAAATCGCGACAAGTCTTTAAAAGTATGGATTTTAATTTAAATCTATTGACACGCATAGATAAAGTGCTACAAAAGAAACACTGAACAGTGTTTTTTTGGATGTTTTCTTTCCACTAGTCTGAAAAAACACTTTATGAAAAACCAAAAAGCCTGAAATCTCAAACTTGACAGGTGCATGAAAAAACTGTTTTTGCCTGCAGTGTCTCTTCTTAAAGTACTAGTAAAATGTGGAATCGTACTGTTTTTAAAAGCAGGGTAAAGCAATACTTTTTTTAGTACCGGCATATCGTACAACACACTTCTCTGTGTGTTTATGTTTGTTTTTGATGTTGCAGTTCAGTGTCATCACCCAAAAATTAGAATTTTCTAAAAATATACTCACCTTGAGGCCATCCAAGATGTAGATGAGTTTGTTTCTTCATCAGAATAGATTTGGAGAAATTTAACAGCACTTGCCCACCAATGGATCCACTGCAGTGAATGGGTGCCGTCAGAATGAGAGTCAGCTGATAAAAACATCACAAAAATCCACAAGTAATCCACACCACTCCAGTCCATCAGTTAGCGTCATATGAAGTGAAAAGCTGCATGTTTGCAAGAAACAAATCCATTATTAACATCATTAAGATATTATCATCATTAAGCTTCATTTTGATGTGAGAGTTTTTTTCACTGGTGAAAGAATGTTTATGGATTTGTCGACTGGTATTTTGGCCAAAAGTTTAAACATGCAGCTTTTCGCTTCACAAGACATGAGTTGATGGACTGGAGTCATATCAGTTATTATGATGTTTTTATCATCTGTTTGGACTCTCTGACAGCACCCATTTACTACAGAGGATCCATTGGTGAGCAAGTAATACTTACTTGCTTATGTGTGAGTTGGATACTTTTTGATATTATCAGCTTTACATTTTTACTAGGTGTTCTCTTACTATTGTTTTCTTATTTCATAGACTGTACAAATAATGGTTGGTGTCATGAATATCACAATGGGTTCTTTTGGCTTTGCCTTTGCTTTTTGGATTGGTGGTGTGGTAAGAGTTGTTACTTATTCTCATCATTATGTTTCTAAATGATTTCATGCATTACAATGAATGAGTAAATTATTTATGACATTGATCTGGCTTTGAGAATACCCTATTAGAATACCCTGTATTTATTTTCATATGTTATATAATTTGTGACCCTGGACCACAAAACCAGTCGTAAGTAGCACAGGTATATTTGTAGCAATAGCCAACAATACACTGCATGTTGTATGGTAAAAAAAATTTATTAAATTTTTTATAACTTTTATGCCAAAAATTATTAGGATATAAACTACAGATGACGTTCCATGGCAATATTTTGTAAATTTCCTACTGTAAATATATCAAAACTTATGTTTTGATTAGTAATATGCATTGCTAAGAACTTCATTTGGACAACTTTAAATGATTTTCTTAATATTTAGATTTTTTTTTCCCTCAAATTCCAGAAAACTAATTAGTCCAAAGTCACATTTAACAAAATCAGAATGATGTGGAATAATGTGTAATCTAGTGGTTTGTATTTACACTTTTAGTTTGAACAAGCGTGTTTGGATGAACAAATGTTTTTATTTTTTTGCTTTGCCTTTTAGTTCCTTGTTGTTGGAATTATATGTGCTGTTGCAGTGCAGTTTCCACATCCTAAGCTGGTAGGTATGAATCAATCATTTTTATTTTATTTTTTATGTATGTATGTGCATTTATATTATTTACATTTTACAGTTGGCCATCAGAGTGATTCTGAATGTAGTCAGTGCTGCACTGGCAAACACAGCTGCTGTGCTGTATTAAAGGGACCTGGCAGTGGGAAGCAGTTTAAGCTGTTACAGAGAACCTTATTATTATTCATCTGATAATGACTTTATAAGGCCTAACCGTAAAAACAGCAACTTTGAGTCCTGTTTTTACTACAAAAATCTAAGTGAGGTAATGATTTGATTTGGATACTGTTTTGTAAAAGCATATTTGTGTATTTTATTATTATTTAATAATACACTGATGTTTTTCCACCTCTAGATGATCCTCTGAGGATTTGATATCATGATGATATTGCTGTCGGTCCTTCAGCTCTGTGTGACCATCACTTTCTGCGTTTTGACTGGGAAAGCTTTGTGCAAGAAGGATGAAGATGAAATGGTACTGTATCATCAGCACTGTATCATCACAACAATTCGCTGTGATCATAAGAGTTTCAATTCAATTCAAATTTATTTGTATAGCACTTTTCACGATACATATCGTTGCAAAGCAACTTTACACCAAATTAACGTTTTTACAATATATGTAGTAGTAGCTTACTAGTGGTGACTATGTCAAGTTGATGTACATATGGCAGAGATGTATGGTAAAGATCAATTAATGACATAATCAAACAGACAAAGAACACCATAAATTAGTAGCAGAAGAAAAAAGCAGTTTCAGAGAGCTGCACTGTGTGTACAAGGTTATTTGTGGTTTTGCGCTTGGTGGAGGATTCAGAACTTTACTAGCCCCTCTTGGAAGATGACACTGCTGGTGCTGCATGACAAGATGAACACTTAAAAACATAGTTCTGTTTTAACACATTTTCTTTGTTTTGGTAATAGAAGGTGATTTATGTTGCCATCTGCAACACCATATATACAGGTAAATAAGTTACATGTAGTCTTTTCATAAATGTTTTGTTACTTTTAGAAAGAAAAGGGCTGTTTTCAAGAGCATAATGCATCTTGAAAATCTTGGGATTTGGCCAAGTGCCTAGGGTTTTGCCTAGGTTTGGCCTGTCACTCAGGGGGCTACTGCGGGCTCTCTTAGGTTCCCTCAGGAACCATCCTACAGAACATCGGTAGCTACCCCCTGCTCAAGGATGCGTAAGTAGCGTGGGGCCCAAAGTGACCAGGGACAACCAACTCAGAGAACGGGCATGAGATTGAGCGTGTAACCCATATATAGAGAGTGCGCAGGGACTAGCGCGTGTATTACCGTTACTTGGGGATTTAGCCTAGCAGATGCTCACAGGGTATCGGGAAGGATACATTCAGGGAGTGGGACCCAAGGTGGCCAGGGTCTGAAGCAACTCAAGAAGGGTACGGGCCGAAGCGCGTGAATCCCTACCATATAGGATTCTAGAATGGAAACAAAACGTAGGTGCATTCCATACCAGTGTAGATTTAAGAAAAGTGCCCAAAGACTTGCGTGTGCACTTACCATAAACATGGATTTAAGAAAGTGCCCAAAGGTTCGTGTGGGCACTTACCATAACATGGATTTAAGAAATACCGCTTATTAGAAGCAGTGTGCTAGTAGATGACCCTCAGGATGAGGGGGGCACTGCTAGGCATTTCAAATAAGGCTCCAAGGGGAAGGCAGTAAGGGCAAACCTCAGTTTCCCGGTTGGGACAATGCTCAGAACCAACCCTCAAAGTGAGGGGAGCATCGTTAAACAGACAATTAGCTGCAGCTAGCTGTCTGATAATACTGCCATGGAGCAAGTACACTTGACCAACGTCAGAAGTCAGTGCTTCGGGACAGGCTTCTAACTCCCGAGAGACAGGAGGAACACCTGATCCGCCCAGGGGTGACAAGCTCTAAGAGACCCTCCTGCAGTGAGGGGAGCATCGTCATGCCCTGCCAAAGAGGCCTTGGAATGTGATCTGATCACAGGATATCAGATATATAGCAGAGACGAATCCATCAACTCAGTATGGCTGTGTAGAGAGCAGCAGCATACCCAGCCCTCGGGCTGTGTTGTGGGTATTCTCTTGAGGGGGCATAAGCCACTACCAACCCAAGCAGACCTCTGTTTACTATCTCAATAGAAAGCATGCGCCCCATTCTTGCAAGGCCTGCAGAACCTCAAGAACAAAGGCCTAGATAATAACAGGGTCGTACTCATACATCGTGGTTCCTGCGCATGACTCCAGTTAGGCCAGGGAGACCTTCTTGTGAAGCTGCCCAGACCACCATAGTGGGCCATCTACTTACAACCCTAGCAGGGGAGATAGCATAATTTAGGTAGGGGCACAGGGAGACCGCTGCTTAAAAACCCTAAGAAGGGGAGCAATCACAGAGTCAAGTCAAGTCAAGTCACCTTTATTTATATACCGCCTTTAACAATACAGAATTGTGACAAGGCAGCTGTACAGTATTAAATAGGAAATAGTACATCAACAATGCCAAGGGCAACAGTAAACACTCAATTTTCAGGTAAAGGTAGTTAATCACATACAATAAAATAAAATACAATATTGTGTGAAGATAAAGTGCCCCAACTAAGCAAGCCAGAGGTGACAGCGGCAAGGAACCAAAACTCCATCTGTGACAAATGGAGAAAAAAACCTTGGGAGAAACGAGGCTCAGTCGGGGGGCCAGTTCTCCTCTGGCCAGACACAGAGGACTCACCAGGTTCCCGTGGTCCTGTCTAGGTGACGAGGTCTTCACTGGGGATCCGTCTCTGGGGCTCATCTAGTCGATGTGGTCTCCGCTGACATTCAGTGCTGTACAGGTCGTCTCTAGGTGCTCATCCACCATCTGGGCTGGGTACGGACTGGATCCGGGGGACTGCAGTGACCATCTGATCTGGATACGGACTGGATCTGGTGGTTAAGGTGGCCTCGGAATAAGAAAGAAACAGACTAATATTAGCGTAGATGCCATTCTTCTGACAATGCACTGAGTACATCGGGTGTTATGGGAAGTGTTCCAGGTTCCGGTTGACCTAATTAATTCAGCCTAACAATCCTTTAACGGATTTGAATTATAGAAATGTGTTAATGTGTTATGTGTAAGCCAGGTTAAAGAGATGGGTCTTTAATCTAGATTTAAACTGACAAAGTGTGTCTGCGTCCCGAACAGTGTTGGGTAGATTGTTCCAAAGTTTGGGTGCTAAATAAGAAAATGATCTGCCGCCCGCGGTTGATTTTGATATTCTAGGTATTATCAAATTGCCAGAGTTTTGAGAACGCAGTGGACGTGAGGTACTATAATGGAGGTACTGAGGAGCTAAACCATTCAGGGAGCCAGTGCAGTGTTGACAGAACTGGGCTAATATGATCATACTTTTTGGTTCTAGTAAGAACTGTAGCTGCTGCATTTTGGAACAGCTGGAGTTTGTTTATTAAGCGAGCAGAACAACCACCCAATAAAGCATTACAATAATCTAATCTTGAGGTCATAAACGCATGAATTAATGTTTTAGCATTTGACATTGAGAGCATAGGTCGTAATTTAGATATATTTTTGAGATGGAAAAATGCAGTTTTGCAAACACCAGAGATGTGGTTTTCAAAGGAAAGATTGCCATCAAATAGCACACCTAGGTTCCTAACTGATGACGAAGAATTGACAGAGCAGCCATCAAGTATTAGACAGTGTTTTAGGTTATTGCACGCTGAGGTCTTAGGTCCAATAATTAACACCTCTGTTTTTTCAAAATTTAGCAGTAAGAAATTACTTGTCATAGAAATTTTTTAACTCAACTACACAATCCGTTAGTTTTTCAAATTGGTATGTTTCGCTGGGCCGCAAAGAAATATAGAGCTGAGTATCATCAGCGTAACAGTGAAAGCTAACACCATATTTCCTGATGATATCACCCAAGAGTAACATGTAAAGCATAAAAAGTAATGGCCCTAGCACTGAGCCTTGCAGTACTCCATACTGCACTTGTGACCGATATGATACCTCTTCATTTACTGCCACAAATTGATAGCGGTCAGATAAGTATGATTTGAACCATGTCAACGCACTACCCCTAATGCCAACATAATTTTCAAGTCTGTTCAAGAGAATGTTGTGGTCAACAGTATCGAACGCAGCACTAAGATCCAGTTGCACTAACAGAGAGATACAACCACGATCGGATGACAAGAGTAGATCATTTGTAACTCTAATAAGAGCAGTCTCAGTACTATGGTACAGTCTAAAACCTGACTGGAAATCCTCACAGATATCATTTTTCTGTAGGAAGGAAGATAATTGTGAGGATACAACCTTTTCTAATATTTTTGACAGAAATGGGAGATTTGAGATCTGTAATTAATTAATTCGTTGGGGTCAAGTTGTGGTTTTTTAATGAGAGGCTTAATAGCAGCCAGTTTGAAGGTTTTGGGGACATATCCTAATGACAGTGATGAATTAATAATATTTAGCAGAGGATCTATGAGATCTGGAAGCAAGTCTTTTAGTAGCTTGGATGGAATGGGGTCTAGCATACAAGTTGTTGGTTTAGATGCTTTAACAAGTTTATACAATTCATCCTGACCTATAGTAGAGAATGAGTGGAATTGTGGATCTCCCCAGGAGATCTATAGTGCACTATCTGATGCAATACTATAATTGACGGCTGCATGGTGACAATTTTGTTTCTAATAGTATCGATCTTGGATCATAAAGTCATTACTGCTATGCTGATGGGCATAGTCAGTATCTGTTGGTTCTTTATTTTTTGTTAACTTAGCCACTGTATTGAATAAATACCTAGAGTTATGTTTGTTATCTTCTTAAAGAGTCAAAAAGTAATCAGATCTTGCAGATTTTAATGCTTTTCTATACAATAGGGTACATTCACGCCAAGCAGTACGAAAAACCTCTAATTTTGTTTTTCTCCAGCTACGCTCCATTTTCCGGACTGCTCTCTTTAGGGCGCGAGTGTGCTCGTTATACCACGGGGTCAGACTGTTTTCCTTAATCTTCCTTAGGCGCAGAGGAGCGACCGTATCTAGAGTCCTGGAAAAGAGAGAGTCAATAGTTTCTGTTACATCATCAAGATTTTCTGAGCTATTGGACATGCTGAGGAACTCGGATAAGTCAGGAAGATTACTTGGAAAGCAATATTTTGTAGTAGAAGTGATGGTTCTACCATACTTGTAATAAAGAGTTGAATTTACAGTTTTAGTTATCTGGAGTATACACGAGACTAGATAATGATCAGAGATATCATCACTTTGCTGCAGAATCTCAATGGCATTGACATCAATTCCATGTGACAGTATTAAGTCTAGAGTATGATTTCGACAATAAGTGGGACCGGACACCTGTTGTCTAACTCCAATAGAATTTAGAATGTCTGTAAATGCTGCTGCCAGTGCATCGTTTTCATTATCAACATGGATGTTAAAGTCACCTACTATTATGACCTTATCTGTAGCTAACACCAGCTCAGATATAAAATCAGCAAATTCTTTAAGAAAATCTGTATGGTGCCCTGGTGGCCTGTATACAGTAGCAAGTACAAACGTCATGGGGGATTTACCGCTAACACTTGTCTCTCTGGATAATGTTACATAAAGCACCATTACTTCAAACGAGTTATACTTGAAGCCCGCTCTCTAAAAAAAACACTGAAAATATTGCTATAAATTGTAGAAACACCTCCCCCTTTACCTTTTAGACATGGCTCATGTTTATAACAGTAATCATGAGGGGTAGACTCGTTTAAGATAATGTAATCATCTGGTTTTAGCCAGGTTTCTGTCAAACATAGCACATCTAGGTTATGATCAATAATCATATCATTTACAAAAAGCGCTTTTGTAGAGAGGGACGTGATATTCAAAAGGCCAAGTTTTATCATTTGTTTCTCTGTATTATGTACATTTTTTATTTGTTGAACGTTGATTAGATTGTTATTCTTAAATTGGTTTGGACGTCTTTTGTATTGTCTAGCTCGGGGAACAGACACAGTCTCTATAGCATGATATCTAGGTGAAAGGGTCTCTTTTGGTTTTGGCTTTTGGTGACGCGAGGCAGCTAGCAGACGGTCGGATTTGCCAGTCTGTCTGCTTCCTGACCTGGGCCCCAGTTAGTCAAGTGCAAACTCTAAGACTATATGCCATATTACTAGAGAGAAGAGCGGCACCACCCCTGGAGGGATGAAGACCATCTCTTTTCAACAGGTCAGGTCTGCCCCAAAAACTTTTTTTCCAATTGTCTATGAAACCTATGTTATTCTGCGGGCACCACTTAGACATCCAGCCATTTAGTGACGACAGTCTGCTATGTATCTCATCACCACGATGCGCAGGGAGGGGGCCAGAGCAAATTACAGTGTCTGACATCATACTTGCAAGTTCACACACCTCTTTAACATTATTTTTAGTGATCTCCGACTGGCGAAGTCGAACATCATTTGTGCCGACGTGAATAACGATCTTACTGAATTTACGTTTAGCATTAGCCAGCACTTTTAAATTTGCCAAGATGTCAGGCGCTCTGGCTCCCGGTAAACATTGGACTATGGTGGCTGGTGTCTCTATTTTCACGTTCTGTACAATAGAATCGCCAATAACTAGAGCACTTTCATCAGGTTTCTCAGTGGGTGCGTCACTGAGTGGGGAGAACCTGTTTGATGTTCTGATCAGAACGGAAGAGCGGTGTTTTGACCCGCGTCTCACAGTCACCCAGTTGCCCTGCTGCAAAGGCGAAGTTACCGGAACCGAACAATGTACGGGACTTCCTGAGCTAGTCGCATCCAAAGCCGTATCTGAGGCCCTCACATTCTTACTATCCTCGATTAAAGTTTGGATGCGTGTCTCTAGTTCTGAAATCTTCTCTGTCAGCCTAACTATTTCCCTGCATTTATCACATGTGAATCCCTCACTGCCGATAGAGATTGATAAGCTATGCATATGACAGGTGCTGCAGGTTACCAGAAAAGGAGAAGCCATTACTTACCATAGTTGTAGAACGATTTCAACTCACCACTGTTGTTTGATGAACTTGTGAAGAGAAAGCAGGGGGAGAAAGCAACAACGGTTGTAGAGGCGGATAGAAAAAGTAAAAGTGAATGGCAAGCTAACCGGCTAACACACTGCAGGCACGCTGCACTCGCGGTTGTAGAATAAAAACAAGCGATCAACAAGAGCGAGGCAAAAAAGGAAAGCGGTAGTAGACGTGAATAGAGACGTGAGTGGGAACGCGAATGGCAGGCTAACCAGCAAACGGAATGCTAACGCACAGCATGGCGTTGCACTCACGGTTATAGAATAAAAGCGAACGATCGGATTAGTTTGATGGATAATTTCAGAAATCTGGTGGGAAAAAGCTATATTTTATCACTTTAAACAACAGAAAGTAATAGTAAAATAGAGATTTCTACAGAAAAACGAAACTCCAGGGAGCTACAAACGCATACCACTCTGCAACACGGGACCGGAAGCCCATTGTCAGCCAAAACAGAGTTAGCCAAAGGGTATCTTCAGATAGTCAATGTGCCTAGGAAGGCTACCAGAAGGGAACAAGCTGAGATTAACCTGACCACAAAGAGTAGGCTGTCTACTTACAACCCTATCAGGGGAGACAGCACTGTCTGGGTAAGAGCTCAAAGAGACCGCTATTTAGAAACCCTAGGAAGGGGAGCAATCACTGAGCTGGTACATAGATATCCTTGGATACCTATGTGTGTAAGAAGGGCTACCAGAGGTAGAACTGAATGAAACCACCCAGACTACAGAGAGTAGGCTGTCTACCTATATTCCAAAGAGGGGTGACAACATTGTCTAGGTGAGGGCTCAAGGGCTACCTAAAAACCCTAGGAAGGGGAATGATCACAGAGCTAGCACATGGCTATCTTTAGATAGCTGGCTCTAGGAAAGGGGACTATGCAACTGCCGAGACCACCAACAGTGGGCTGTTAAACTATAAACCCGATAAGAGAAGACAGCACCTTCTGGGCAGGCTCCAGGAAGCTGCTATTAAGAACACCAAACAAGGGACTTAGCTAGAACTAGGGCTATGCAAACAATGGGACGCGACCACCACACGCATCCCAGCAGCAACGCCGGCCCCGAACTCGGCAAATTCGGGTATACAGTGAAGACTCACCCATCTTCTTTGCGAATGCACCGCAATCAGCACCAAGAGCTGAACACGCTGCTCTTCACCACACACACACAGCCCGCAAGCTTGTGAAAGCGGGTATGAGAGCATGCCTGTCTCTCGCAAGAAACGAGCAATGAATGCAACAATCTCATTCAACTTCCTCGAGAGCTGATTTTCGCTTATTCCTCACCATACATGTACAGTCCATGAGTCGTATGAAAGCTGCGGGTATCAGAGCGTGCTTGCCTCTCACAAAAGACAAGTAAAGAATATAATGAGCACAATAAACTCCCTCAGGAGCAGAAAGTGCTTGCTCTTTACCACACATTGTCACACTTGAGCCATTCTTAAAACTTCTGGTGAGGGAACATGCACTCAATTCGTGCTTAGTTACAGACATAAGGTCAGTGAAGACGAAGAAGAGAATGTTGTGTTCTACTGGTGTCCTTTTATACTGTGATCACACCGGTAGTGACCCACTGGCAGCAACAAGTCATGTCGGAGGTGACTTTATAGGCTGTTGCTGTTGATCCTCCGTTTTTGTATGTAGGCTTCAGATATGAGTCACAGAGAAGCGTTCCCCATAGTGACCCTTGGAGGACGCAGTTTGAGTTCCTCGAAAGGGAACAGGGCTGTTTCTTACCTGTTTCATGTATGGCTGACATGTTCATCACATTAGGTTTATTTCTTTGTTTATGTTAAAACTGTAATCCAAATGGAAATTTTATATGTAATTCAAAAACATGTTTTTGGGGTGTACATGACTGTAGAACACTTTTTTGTAAATACTGAATGTTATCTGAGCATGTCCAACGACATTTCTCTTCTGTAGTATTATAAAACATTTTATTGCCTTCATTTTTGCATATAATTTGGAAAGCAGATGAATAGTCAGTGACATGATAAAAAGTCTGACACTGTAACACAGTGGAGTATTGTTCTTGTATTGGATCTATTGATTCTTACTAACGTTCTTTGCAGACTGTAGTAAAGTGTAGTGATCTATATTGCAATATATTGATTACTCAAATATGTAAATTGTCATAATTCACTGTAAAAATATGCCATACAATTTGTGCACTTATCTAAACCATTAAACAGCTTTAATGAGAAGCCCAGATAATTACTGACTGACACACATTCCCTCTGCCGTATCAATCATTAAAATATTAAAACATCAAAAATAACCATGATTATCTTAATCATGATTACAAATTAACCATGTGAAATATGGAAATACAATCTTTTTTTCTTTTCTGCTCATGCATTGTGTGTCTGCATCATACGGAGCCTTGGTGGTGGGGGAAAAAATTGGCTTCTCTTGCAAAACTTTTTAGTTCCCTCGAGAAACTTTGCGTTCCCCCGCAAAACTTTTGCGTATTCTCTCGCAAAGATATTTGAATTGAGTTCGGACAAACACTTCCTGTTTACTTTACAGCTTGTAAGTTAGTGGTTCATACAGCTCCGTATGTTCACAATGGAGCGGTTAATAGAGTTTTATTTTGAACTTGGACTCAAGTAGCCCCTAGTATAGAAACACAGTGCTTTGCTTGTAGTTTAAGGCACAGTTTTGGAACATTCTAAAACACTTAATGTGGCTAAAACAGTGACAGTGGCGGTCCAATTCGGTATTAATAAATACTATTAATACTAATAACAATTTTTATATTAATACTCTTATTAATAGCATTACTCTCAATAAAGCAGATAGCCATGAATGCAATGTGCTAATGAACGTTAAGCTTTTTCTTCCCCATAGAAAACTGTTAGACTACAGAAAACGCTTAAGGGAGGCTAATGGACGAAGATGTAGTTACCATGTTCTAAGTACAGTAACCATGGATTTTTTTTTGTTTTATTTGTAGGCCTAGTAAAACCATGGTTAATTTGTTTGCTGCATGTTTTAAAACATAAACATACATTTAAGTTTTTGAAAGGAAAAATAAAACAAATAAGTAACATAGCCTAGTTGCATTTTATTACGTTCAGAAATAATACTACCAGCAGGCTGTCACAAACGCGGTCTCTGTGGCTCCCTCCGACCCCCGTCAGTGGGAACCATCACCGGACTTTTAAGTCACTACATCTCCCACAACCCCGTACCTGGGATCTCCACTTCCGGGTCCCCCCCCGGGTTCACTTCCCCTTGTCGGCCATTTGTAGACCGCCAGGTTGGCGGGACTCTTTGCGAAGTTTTGGTTAGTCTGACTATTCAATCCTGAGCGTTTTTCTTGTGTTTGCCTACCTGTTGCCTACCGGACTGTTTGTTTATCGTGTTTGATTCATTGCTGCCTGCCCCGACCTTTCGCCTGGACTATCGTTTACTCTGTGGATTACCTGTGTTGCCCCTGTCTGCTGTGGATTTAACTCTGCCTGTTGTACTTCTATTTTGTCCAATAAAGTTATCGCACATGGATCCCACGTCTCCGGATCAGTCACTGACCGCGTTACAGAAAACTTCGCCACCTTCGGATCCAGCGACAACTCCGGCATCTTCCGCGACGGAACCCACGACGGTACTCCAGATAACATCGGAGTAGTCCGCACAAGCCTCAACGCTTCTGATGCACCAGCAACAACTGGATCGTCTTACCGATCTCACGGGACAGCTAGTGAGGGTGTTGCAAGGCTTACAGCTAACTCCTCCAGCCGCACCGCCTCCCGCGACCACGCCACCGCCGGGAGCTGCATCTGTTGCCGCCAGCCCACGGCTCGCATTCCCGGAGAAATTCAACGGTTCGCCAGCCAAATGTAAGGGGTTTCTCCTACAATGCTCGCTTTTCGTTAACCAACAACCACATCTGTACCCCACGGATGAATGCAAGATTGCGTTTGTGTGTTCACTTCTCTCCGGGAGAGCGTTAGAGTGGGCCACCGCGGTCTAGCGTTTAGATCGTCCCACCATTTCCTGCTTTCCAACAACGCTTTAAGGAGGTATTTCAGCCCAGCACGGAAAACGGTGAGGCGGGAGAACAGATTATGGCCTTGCGGCAGGGCAGGAGGACCGCCGCGGATTACGCACTCAGTTTTTGCACGCTAGCAGCCCAGAGTGGATGGAACGACGGACCTCTCAAGCTCCACTTTCGCAAGGGGCTGAACCCGGATCTACAGGTGGAGCTGGCCTGCCGGGATGAGGGCCTCACTCTGGAACAGTATATCGACCTCTCCATCCGGGTAGATAACGTCTTGCGAGCCCGCAAGTCTAGTCGGCTGCTCACTTCTGTGCCTCAGACCACACCCACCTCCGAAGCAGCGCCCGAGCCGATGCAGATCGGTACCACTAAGTTATCCATGGAGGAGAGAGAGAAGGCTCCGGGGCAACCTGTGCCTGTACTGTGGTCAACCAGGACACATCAGGGCTAACTGCCCTACTCGACCACCATGCCCGTCAACGTCGGTGAGTTGTGACGAATTTTCTTCCAATCGATGTGAAATACCAGTAATTTTGGGCTCAGGGGATGTATTGGTCGAAGCTACTGCTTTAATTGACTCTGGCGCGGCTGGGAACTTTATTGACGTGGACTTCGTCACTGCTAATCGCTTGCCTGTTGTTTCTTGTTCTTCACATGTCACAGTGGCCGCCCTCGACGGGCGACCGCTAGGATCAGGAAAGATTCGCCATACCACCAACGACCTCACCCTCCGGATCGGACCCTGCCATCTCGAGACTATCCGGTTCTTTGTCATCTCATCACCTCACTCACCCATCATCTTGGGCTACCCGTGGCTCAATCTACATGGACCAACCATCGCCTGGGCTGACTGCACCATCACTCGCTGGTCTTCCCGCTGCCAAGAACACTGTCTCCAACCCAAGATCAGGTCAGAAGCCCCTCCCATGATCCACTCAACCAAGAATGTCATACCCACCGAATATCAGGACCTGCTCGAGGCCTTCAGCCACCTTAAAGCCACCCAGTTACCGCCGCATCGTCCAGGAGACTGCGCTATCGACCTTATCCCTGGGGCCACTCCACCCAGGGGGCGCGTTTTCCCACTGTCCCAAGCTGAGTCAGCGGCCATGAACACCTACATTCAGGAGGAGCTGGCCAAGGGCTTCATCCGGCCTTCCACCTCACCGACGTCGGCAGGTTTCTTCTTCGTTAAGCAAAAGGACGGCGGCTTTCGTCCGTGCATCGACTACCGTGGATTCAATGAAATCACAGTCAAGTATCGCTACCCACTCCCGCTAGTACCTTCCGCCCTGGAGCAACTACGCACGGCCAAGATATTTACCAAGCTGAACCTGCGCTCTGCCTACAACCTCATCAGGATTCGCTCAGGGGACGAGTGGAAGACCGCTTTCTCCACCACCTCGGGTCGCTATGAATACCGGGTGATGCCCTTCGGTCTGGCCAACAGTCCGTCCTTCTTCCAGGCCTTCATCAACGAGGTATTTCGAGACATGCTGAACCGTTGGGTAATCGTTTACATCGACGATATTCTCATTTATTCCAACTCATACACTGAACACGTTAAACATGTCCGAGCCGTGCTGCAACGCGTAATCGCTCACCAACTCTCACGCATGCATGAGCCCGACCTTCCTCCCAGCTCCTCTGAAACCATTCTGCCCACCTCCATGATTGTGGCACCCGTCTCATGGGACATTATGACCGAGATATCCGAGGCCCAGACCCAGGATCCGCCCCCAGCTGACTGCCCAGATAACCTCATCTACGTTCCTCTCTCTCTCCGCCCCCGGGTTCTGGTGTTTTAGGTTTCCAGCCGCCCCTGTTCCCCTGGTCAGGGGAACCCTCAGAACTTCCAGCGGTCAACTCCTGGTTCCAACAGAGTGAGAAGACATACGTTGCCATACGTTGCACTGAGACCAGGCCAACCGCAGGCGCGACCCAACCCCCCTGACGAGCCCGGACAATGGGTGTGGCTTTCGACCCGGGACCTCAGATTACGCCTGCCCTGCAAAAATTAGGGGGGCTCTGTCACAAACGCAGTCTCTGTGGCTCCCTCCGACTGCCGTCAGCGGGAACCATCACCGGACTTTTAAGTCACTACATCTCCCACAACCCCGGGTTCACTTCCCCTTGTCGGCCATTTATAGACCGCCAGGTTGGCGGGACTCTTTGCGAAGTTTTGGTTAGTCTGACTATTCAATCCTGAGCGTTTTTCTTGTGTTTGCCTACCTGTTGCCTACCGGACTGTTTGTTTGATTCATTGCTGCCTGCCCCGACCTTTCGCCTGGACTATCGTTTACTCTGTGGATTACCTGTGTTGCCCCTGTCTGCTGTGGATTTAACTCTGCCTGTTGTACTTCTATTTTGTCCAATAAAGTTGTCGCACATGGATCCCACGTCTCCGGATCAGTCACTGACCGCGTTACACAGGCCTACAACGTGTTATAATACCAACATTATAAACACACATAGCCTTTTTTAGTTCCCCGCACTCCACAATAAATCCTTTAAATTTAACCGTATTCAAAAAAGACCAAAGATAAAAAAAAATCTATAACTTATTTATTTCTAAGGACCAAATATAATATAATGCAGTATATTATATAATAATATAAGCACAGCTATAAACAAGGCACAACAATTTAAAGCGAAACTGAAAGTATGGGCTCACATATCGCTCTCATTCTGCCCAAATCCAAATGTTTCCATAGTCGCAATGTATTTAAAGCTAAACCATTATTTATGAAATTAACTGGGCTTTGTACGTTCCAATATCGACGGAAATAAGTCATAGTAAACAAAAAAGTGCCGCAGTGTAGTGGACCGGTGATCACACTGTACGGCACAGACTAATACAGACTATTTCACAAGTTCACCCTTACATCTAATCTGGTTGAATAAACAGTAAGCATATTTTGGCGTGCTGTCCTGGGGGAGGGCTCCGAGCCCGGAATATGGCCCGAACCCAGAGAACCTCCCCCATCCCAAGTATAGGATGAGGATAGATTAAGAGTGAGGAGTTGGGGTGGAGGGGGGATGCCGAAAAACAGTCGAATGACGGAGGTAAGTCAGCTGTGTGCATGTATCTGACTTGTGCTAGTTTGGATGATTGGCTAGACGAGTTGCACCTGTGCCAAATTAGTTGATTATCTGATCGCGCTCCTCCCGAACTTTGTTATCAAACATCATTTAAACTGACTAGTGTAACTTTTTATCTGGGTGAATCTGTGTTTTATTTTAATAATGAACAGGCTGCGCTGTTCGCAATGAATATGTGCGCATGAGGCGCTGACACGATCAAATAGCTAAAATATAAAAACTTTCTATTATACACTAACATTCTATTTCTACACTAACATGTGCGAGTTAGTGTTTTTCATGTTTAAAATACCAGAATTTTTCAGGTTGATTATTTAACAATTTTATTGTTTTTTCATAGACGCCTTGAGAAGCTTTTAATTGGATAGTTATAATCCTTTAATATTTTGGGTAACATGCTTGAGTCACACACAGACTTAAACATTCAGCAAGTGAATCACAACAATGGTGACAACTCAATTTTACTTTTATTAACTGTAACGATAACCATTTTATTAGCTTTTTTTGTTATGCTACTACTGACACAAGACAGCAAATAAAATTGCCAAATAAAAACAACAACAGTAAAACAAAGCAATTACTTAATTTATTCATGCCGCAGTGCACTCTGGGAGTCAGTAAGTAGCTATACTAAGTCAAGAGTAAACCTAAAGTAAAGGATCAAGTACCCCCTGTAGTTCTTTTTTAGTTACTAGAACTCTTGTGTAAGTAAACTATACTAAGCATTTGTCAGTACAACATACTATTCCTATTTCACTTTACTTAGTTTTTTTTAAGACAATTGGTTTGCATCCTTTTTTAAGTAAGCCCGACTAATTAGATTTTACAGTGTGGAAGGAAAACGCTTAACATGCAATTTAGTGCTTTCTGTTCGTATTTGGGGCTTACCTGCTTTCCTGTATTTAAAATGTATTAATAAACTGTATACAGAATTCAGCCTTTTTACACCACTGTATTAGTTCATTAATTGTTTTCTTTTTATGGGGGAGCGGCTTACATTCATATACTGGGCTATTCTGCTTGTCTGTATGCTTTATTAATAAGGTGTGTACTGAATTTGGTCCTCCAGTGTTTTACATTAAGTGACATAACACAAAGAACACAAAGTCTCTTGAGGGAATGCAAAACTTTTGTGATTGAATGCAAAAAAATCTGAAAAAAATATTTTTTCCTCCCACCCCAAATTTTTCCACCATCATGTCCCTTCCGAGGCTCCATAGAAATTCATATAATATAAAGTGTGGTTTAACTGTATTATATGCAAATACACATCAAGCTAATAGCCAATCACATGCTACCAATGAGTTTTTATAGCTCCCAGACAGAACCAGAACTAAAAACACTGCTGTGATCGACACTTGGATGTCCATCAGAAAGTTTGAGGTGTAGTTTGAGGTGTTTTTTAAATCTTTTTTTGTACCAGTCAGAATTGTTTAAAAAGGTCAACAAAATGTAATGATGTCAACTAAATGTCATAAAAAATGTTGAAAAAGCTTAAATATAATAATGAAATATACTGTGCTACTTTTAGACAATGAAGAAGATGGGAGTTCCTGGGAAAATTCTGTGTGTCCTGATGCTGCTGTGAGTATGAAATCATTAAATTAATGGCATGAAATTAATTCATGCCAGAATTGCTTGGGTTATTGGGCTTTGGATAAAAAAAACTGCTACTGATCTCTGAATAAGGAATTTAATATAAAGCTATATATTTACGCCTTTATTGAATGTAGAACCACTGTCACCAGTGGAGCTTGGATCAACTTAGATTTAGATGCATTTGGGAAATGCAGCCCTGGTAATTTCACCAAGAGGTGGCATGTATCACATATAAGTCAGCTGCTGTGGAAAGTGTGAAGGCAAAACAGAGCCACCAGATAAATGCTTGATAATTATCAAATGGCAGTACCAAGGTAAAATGACCCTACAGGCTGAACCCAGCATTTTTAAGAGTGTATATTTGGCAATTAATAAATCTAAAATGATTTACTTTAAATAAATCACAGAATGGCCCTACAAATGTACAGCTCACAGCTGAAGCAGATTCAGTATCTCCAATATAATTAACCTTCACAAAATATAGAATGTGTGCAAGCTTCTCTAAATGTACTATAAAATGCCTTTCTCTTCAGTGATATCAGAACTAAAAACAGTTCTGCATTCAGCTAACAAAAAGTGGTTTCTGGATGTCTATCAGGATTCATGAGATATTCATTTAATTTTTTTTTCTCTATAATTAACTGTTTTTACAGATATATTTATGACCCTGGACCACAAAACCATTCTTTTGTTGCACGGGTATATTTGTAGCAATAGCCAAAAATACATTGGATGGGTCAAATTTATAGATTTTTCTTTTATGCCAAAAATCATTAGGATATTAAGTAAAGATCATGTTCTATGAAGATATTTTGTAAATTTCCTACTGTAAATATACCAAAACGTAATTTTTGATTAGTAATATACATTGCTATGAACTTCATTTGGACATCTTTAAAGGCAATTTTCTCAATATTTTGATTTTTTGGCACCCTCAGATTCCAGATTTTCAAATAGTTGTATCTCGACCCGATATTGTCCTTTCCTAACAATGTAACCATACATCAATGGAAAGCTTATTTATTCAGCTTTCAAGTGATGTATAAATCTCAATTTTGAAAAATTTACACTTATGACTGGTTTTGTGGTCCAGGGTCACATTTTGTTCAACAAAACATTACCAACACACAGAACAAATACATTTGTTCGTCAATTACTGTATAATCACATTCCAGCTGAACTAAAGATTTGAGTATAGAGTGAACTTATAATTGACTGTTTTCACTTGAATGTACAGTATTTTTAAAAGTTACAGCTAAAACCTTTACCATTTGTATTGCTTTATTCTCTGCTATAGCCACAGTCTCTGGGGAGAATGATTAACTTAAATTCAACTTGGTAATGACTTTCCTAAAAAAAAAACTGCCTTTAACTATAGGGAAGGAATCACTTGCTTTGTGATTGACTCACTGCTTTCCTACTTTCTTATTGCCTTTATATGGAACTCCATAAACTTAAGAATGAAAGTAAACCATTTATTTGCTAGAATTATTTTCAGTGTGTTATTGACACTTGACTTCCCGTAATTCAAGAGAAACAGCCTTATGGGGTTTCTATGTGTTACGCTGCCTGTAACAGAAGTTAAAGAAGGAAAGAAGCCACACGCTTTGTGATTCACTGTATTAGTGAATCATAGTGGTCGAAAAATACATGCTAAGACCGTGTGGTCACTAGACTAGAATGACAAGTAGGTTTTGTAAAATTACAGAAAGAAAAGAATGAATGATTTAGAAAAATCTTTGGGGACCATATGTCACACAGTTTGTTTAGCACATACACACACCCTATAAGCTGACATATACGTTCACACAGGATATAACTTCAGGGTCAAGTGTGGTTTGATGGATGAGGCAAGGACTCAAACCCAGAGAGCAATGGGTCTTTAATGGGCTCAAAATGAAAACAAAAAGACAACAAAAACGACACATAAGACTAGACAAGTGCACATGGTGTTTTGTGACTGGTTTACCAATAACTCAAAGTTTTCCTGCCTGCTTACCGGTGTGTAAGACTATGTTGTAGTGTGTGTGTTTTTGAGGGCTTGTGTGTCATGTTTGAGGGCAAAGTTTGTTGTTGTTGTTGTTGTTGTTGTTGTTGTTTTCAGCCAGATTGAATGGTTTTGAGTGGAGAGTTTTATTTTGATCTGAAAATAGGAAGTTTGGAAAATTGGGTGAGATTTGTGTTTAGAGTTTTGAGGAAAGAAGGCATAATTAAAAAATATATGTTTAAAGGGGTCCTTTTATGCTCTTTTACAAAGTCATAACAACACATAAACAATGTTGTTAGTTTAATCCATTTGTGTTTGTCCTGTGGGCAGGGTGATGATGTTATGATGTCCTTACCCTGTACAGCTGAGGTTCACTCCATTTATATGTGCACACTTCCCTATGTGTTGAAAAAAAATGTTGTAAAAATATCAGGATTGCACATAAAAGTCAGAATTTCTGCCTGCTTTCTCCACTGATGTCCATTTAATAAAAGTTTTGGAAGTGCCTGCCTACCAAACTAAATTCCCATTGCATTCCCATTTTTCATTGCATTTATTCATTTGGCAGACATTTATTCAAAGCAACAGTGCATTCAAGCAATACATTTTTGTTGACCTGATATTCTGATTCTGTTCCACAGACTGCACAACAGTATTCAGCAACAGCAAGTGTTTAATGATATAAAAACACTCAGTCTCCCTGCAAATTATAAAATTGGCTGGATGGAATCTCTGGATGACAACAAACTTATTTCTGACATCACTATTCCTGGTACCCATGACAGCTTGGCCCTTTATGGAGGATTCTTAGCAAAATGTCAGGCATGGTCACTAGAGGACCAGCTAAAGGCCGGGATACGCTACTTCGACTTGAGAGTGTTTGGGGCCGAATTGAAAATTAAGCATGGACCGTTTGACCAACGTACAACTTTCCCTATTGCTTTCAACACAATTAGGAAATTTTTATCTGAATATAAATCAGAGACAGTGTTGGTCAGAGTTAAGCCTGGGGGTAAATCGAAAGATAAAGTCCCAAATTTAGTTGCAGAGGAGATTAAAAAGGTCCCTGATTGCTGGGTTTCAGATAAAATACCAAAGATTGGTGAAGTACGAGGAAAGACTGTATTTGTTCAGAAAGATGCCTTTAAGCTGGGTATCTCTTCACATGGAACTGATAAGCCTAATGACTATATAGTAGTTAGTGTTAAAAATAAAAAAGAAAAAATTATTTCCCATCTAAAGTACTCTGCAGACAAAAAGAATAGACTTAATCATATTGTTTTGAACTATTCAAGTGGCACAGGCATACCTAGATTGATGCTTCATAGAAACCCCAAAAGTCTGGCAAAGAATATCAACCCTTGGCTATATGAATATCTCAATAACGAATCTAAGAAAACCAATCCCAAGCCTTGTTTTGGGGTGATAGCTATGGACTTTCCAGGCTTGGATTTGATTAGAAAGGTCACCGAATTTAATTAGCAGATGTTTCAGGCTGTTATTATCAAATTAATATGCCCAGCTTCTGACTGATTCTGTTCCTTACATACTTTTTAATTTAGTTATAAATCAAGATGTGCAACTGATCTGAGCTTTTATAGAGATGCTCTGTTCATGTTTGTTTATGGTTTTGTCACAACATATGCTACTGCTGGTCCTGTATGCTGAACAAGATAAACATAAAATATATTCACAGATATTCTTTTTCCTGGCAAAGGAATGGGATTTTGTCTCTCATTTTTAAAGTGAAATTATGCCATCATCTGTAACTGTAATACCATAATTACATCTTTATTCTTGTCTTTTCCTTTAAATCAAATTGTAAAATGCAAAAAAATAAAAAATAAATAAATAAAAATAAATAACTTTTGGCTTGTGCCAATACATGGCTTTACTGGCATCACTGGCTTTCAAGTTTTTTTTTTTTTTTTCTGTACTGTCTACCTTTTTGGACACACTGTGTAGAATAGACTAGATAACCTCCCAGTCTAATCTTAGTATTATTTATATACTTTTATACGTCTTATTATATTATACATTTTGTATTATCTTTTTTTTAATTATTTTTTATACTACTAATAAGGTTTGATTAATTTTTATTTCAGTTTTAATTCAGTTTTGTTTGTTTTTTTCTATTAGGCTACAGCTCATTTTAGTGCTTCAACTTAAGCTTATTTTATTTAGTCTAACATAATATTTTAATTTGATTGTTTTATTTTTTCTTTTTGTAATTTTATTTTAACTTTATTTCAATTAACAAAATGTTTAAATACTCTGATTAATTTGTTACTATTTCTAGTTTTTGTTTTTGTTTTATTTTTTAAAATGGACATGAAAATCAAGGATCTTCTTCTTATGTTTTTAAGTTTAAATAAGAGTCAATCTAAAAATAAATAAATAAATAATGTCTAAAGAAGTTTTCATGATTTCACCACCAGATGGCATGTAGCCAATCACATACAAGTCAGCTGCTGTCGAAAGTGTAAAAGCAGAACAAAGCCACCAGATAAATGCTTAATTAATTAAAATGCTTAATAAATTAAAGTGCTGCCACACAGAAGCTTGAGCTAAAGTGTTCAAAGGCAGGTAAAGGTAAGTGGGTTTCTAAGAATCCTTTAAAATCCACATAAAACATTATGTGCTCTAATTGTTTTATTATTATTTTCAGGTGTAATGTTTGTTGTTACCAATATTGTGCTTTTAATGTTAGTGTAGACTAGACCACCTCTGTATAAGCAAGAAGGGTATCTGTTTAACAACACTGCCAGGAAAACAACTCCCCCTCTTGACGGGAAAACGAGGCTTTCCGGATCGAATGGAGAAGTTGATTCATTCCTTTTGAACAATTCATTTTAAAGCACCGGTTCACAAAATCGATTCAGTGATTGCTTTACGTCATCGCGCAATACGTCACCAAAGTTCGTGACATCCTGCATAAATATATGCATTCACAATGTTAAAATTAATGTACATCTCTTGGCTAAAAAGCTTCGTTTGTTGTTAAAATAATATGACTAATCAGACTATCTGAAGGAAACGGTTTAGGTTCAGTGAGTCACTTTTGTGAGAAACGCTTGAGACGATTCAGTCTGATTCGTGAATGAATCTTTGGCCATTTTGTGAACTGGATCAGAAGATTCTTTGAAAATATCCGGAACAAAAGAACAATTTATTAACTAACATCGGTGTTTTGTTCCCAAAGTTCGACGTTTTCCTAAAATCTAGTGACTGCATTCTGGACTGTTAGTCACAGGGTAAGTCTGAGTTGTTTCTTAAGAGTTTAAGAGCTTTTTTGAAATATGTAAAAGAGCAAAGTATAAATTCGACGTCACCTGTGGATGTTTATACGCACCTATGCGTCCCAATGTGCATACTATCTACCCTGTCTGCCCTAAATAGTATTGAAAATGACTACTATCACACAGAACTTAGGATGAATATTATGCACATTGGGATGCAGGCGCAGTTTTCTTTCTATTTTGGTCGAACGTACAACTTCCGCCATCAATAACCTGTCAGTTTTCAAATTTAACCTAGAATGTTCGTGAAGGATTTGTATTAAGACTGGGTCAAATTGTCACATTTGAATTAAAAAATATAATCACCCAAATTCTTTTCGTTTCTAGCAGGTTGTCATATGTGCTTTAAATGTTGTAACTGAATATAATTTATAAATTAAAAAAAGGTTTGACCTTTTTAAGACAAGTAGTGGTTAACAATTTAATTTTTGCATTTGACTGAGTTTTATAAGAACTTTTGCTTTTTTTTTTTTCAAACAATTTTTTTTCCAAAAACAAATATGTAGTGAAATACACTACCTGTCAAAAGTAGAAATTATAGAATAATTATAGAAATTAATACTTTTATTTAGCAAGGATGCTTTAAATTGATCAAAAGTGATGATAAAGACATTTATAATGTTACAGAAATTTCTATTTCAGACTTTTAATGAAAAAAGTACTCATTTGTTTTCAATATAATCATAATAATAAATGTTTTTTGAGCAGCAAATTAGAATATTAGAATGATTTCTGAAGGATCATATAACTGGAGTAATTATGCTAAAAATTCAGCTTTGAAATCACAGGAATAAATTACATTTTAAAATATATTCAAATTGAAAACAGTTATTTTAAATAGTAAAAATATTTCAAAATGTTACTGCTTTTGCTGGACTTCAGATGAAATAAATGCAGGTTTGGTGGCAGAAGAGACTTCTTTAAAAAGCAAAAAATCTTACTGTTCAGAAACTTTTGACTAGTAATGTAGCTTATAAATAAAAAGAAATGTTGGACAAAGTACCTGTTTCATTTTTGCAGTTGACTGAATTGTAGCATATCTTTTTTTTTTGTTTACATTTTGCTTGAAAAAGACAAATATGTAGTAAAATATGTCTTTTTTAACAGAGTATTTAAAAGTGTCTGTAAATATCATTGTGGCATGCCCTGCTGTCATCATTTGTTAACTGAACTGTATCTTTTCGTCCTTGGCAATAGCAGTGTCAAGGCTTTTTGGTACACAAGCTTTGTTTGTTTCTCCTCTAAAGCTAGATTTAATGACTTACTATATTTAAAGAAATTGTGATGTACTGGAATGATAATTTACTTGTCTTTACACAGGACGTTTGGCCTTTATCACCTGTTGGAAGGCTGAGGTCTGCAGCATGTCTCTGACAGTGTCTCGAGGTGAGGGTTTGACGGTCATCACCATCGCCTCAAACCCAAAGAGCAAATGGCCCGCACTGTGTCAGATTCTGGGTATTCTCTGCTGCAGTCCAGTGTGTTCTGTGTCTCTGAATAAGAAAAAGAAGATGACGAACATCCACACAGCTCTTGGGGTAAATTAAACAACTCTCTTTTTAATGCTTTCATTAAAAGACTTCTAACATTTTAAGTTGCTTTTCCATTTTTGAGGTGTATGAACAAAAATCTTGTTTTTTATTGCATAGACTATGCAGATAATAGTTGGAGTCATCAATATTGTGTTGGGGATTTTGCTTAAAAGCACTTGGATATTCAACAACATTACAGATTATGGGGTTGCTTTCTGGATCGGTGGTACGGTAAGAAATTGTCTCATTCTGCCTGTTCTTATTTTTCTCAACCATTTTATGAGTAATGCATGAGTCTATAATTTAAATTTATCAGTAACAAATAAATATGTTTGAGAGGATGAGAAGGGAGAAATCTTCTGTAAATTGCATATGCAAATTTGTCATGTTTATATTCAAATTGGTTAATTTAATTAACACTTTCCTTACATGACATAATCATTTTAAAAAAAGAGAGAGAGAGTAAAATGCACGCACACATATTAGTAGTGAACGTTTCTTCACCAAACATTAACAATATTTTAAAAAAAAAACAAAAAAAAAAAACATTTTTTTAAAAATAATGTTTTCTTAGTGTAATGGTTTGGGGAGGCATTTTTAATAAGGTTATTTTTTCCTTTATTTACACCACCTGAGCAAGTAGCACAAAAGCATCAAAATGAATTTTACTTATAAAGAACATAGATCCTATTAATAAATTAGTGTTGCGTTATTGACCGATAAATTGCTTTTATTTTGGGGGGGGGCGGGTAGCGTTTATGACTTTTTATTCATGTATTTTCATTGAAATTGATTTGCTAGTGTTGTATGTCATCAGTTGTGATGGATGCCATGCGTTTTGATCATTTTGTTTAGGACATGAAGATCTGATGGGATACAAAACCTAACTTACACTTTTCTTTTCAATGACTATGTTTGGATGCACAGAGGTTTTTAATTGTTTTCTTTTTAGGTCCTTGTAATTGGAATCATGACTATTCTTGCAGCTAAGTTTCCCAGTCCTTTTCTGGTACGTGTCTATCAACGCCATATTATGTACAATTTATCTGTGTTTTTAGAAGTTATGTTGAGTATCACCAGTTTATATTGTTTGTGTTTGACAGCTGGTCATCACAGTGGTTCTGAATGTAGCCAGTGCTGCACTGGCTATCACTGCTATTGTACTGTATTCAGTGGACCTGGCACTTGGAAATAGCTTATACTGCGACAGAAGTTATTACTCGCCTTACGGCTATGAGGTAACACCTTCCCCTGAACAGATGAGGAACACCGAGCTCTGTATGCAGTACAAGTATCTAAATAAGGTAATTTTTTTTTTTTCGTTTTATTTATTAGATTGTGTATGAGTAAAAGACCAAAGTTGGTGAAGCTATTTTAGTTTAGTTTAGTTTAGTTTAGTTTGTGGTTTCACAAGCTATCTGTAATTCAGAGTTATTGCATAAATCTAATCTTTTGTAAAAGTATCATACTTAAAGTGGGTTAGGAGGTAACAAATTTGAAAAATATGTAACTACAGGTTTATATACAGTTGAGGTCAAAAGTTTACATATAGACCAATTTGGAATAGACGTCACAGTTACGTCACATGCAGATGTGTGCATAGTTGTTGCAGAAAAACACTGGTAACAAGTGGTTACCAGGCAAATGGGTAAAATCCATGGAATAAAGGAAAAAAATATATTTTTGTGCCTTTTGATGTCAAAATTGGAATGCAGATCATTTTTATAGAATACTGCCGTCAAAGACGCCATTTGAAGCTAAACGCAGATGTTTAAACAGACTATGGATGAAATCTGCTATCATTACTCTACTTTTAAAGCATAAATTGGATTTAAACAATAGGTCTACATAATATTAACATGTACTGTTCATAGGGAACGTATTGTATTATCCCTACAGTTACAGCATGAAATATTATTATTCCCTTTTATTTCCTGGCTCCATAGACTGCTACTTGAACCGCCCACAAACCCATCATCCCTATTTCGGATCTGTAAGACTGTCCCACTATTTAAGGTCAATTTCGTTGAATAACCATGCGTATTGCTGGGTGACAAGCTCTTGTAATATGGGCAGAACATTTTGAAAATGACATCTAATCAATATAATCTATCATTTTGTACCATATCCATTTTAATTCTCTAGCCATAAAGGCTATCTCTCCCGGGTTTTCTGCAACCATGATGCGTGTGCATCCCGAATGTTTACAAACAAATAATTGGTCTATACCTTGTAGAATCTGCAAATTGTTAATTATTTTATCAAAATAAGAGGGATCATAGAAATTGCATGTTATTTTTTACTTAGTACTGGCCTGAATAAGATATTTCACATAATAGATATTTATATGTAGTCCACAAGAGAAAATAATAGTTGAATTTATATAAATAAAAATGGGTGATAGTTGTTTATGAGTTCCAATTAAATTGCCAGCTGTTCTTTAGAAAAGTCCTTCAGGTCCCACAAATTCTTTTTCAGCATTTTTGTGTATTTGAACCCTTTCAATGATGCATTAAGTACATTAAGTCGGGGGGTGAAAACTTTTGGAATTTAAAGATCAGGGTAAATTTAACTTATTTTGTCCTCTAGGAAACATGTACGTATCTTCTGTAGCTTCTGAAGAGCAGTACTAAATGAAAAAATATGATATTTAGACAAAATAAGACAAGTGTGCACATTCTGTTCAAAAGTTTACACCCCTGGCTCTTAATGCATCGTTTTTCCTTCTGAAGCATTAGTGAGTGTTTGAACCTTCTGTAATAGTTGCATATGAGGCCCTCAGTTGTCTTCAGTGTGAAAAGATGGATCTCACAATCATACAGTCATTGTTGGAAAGGG
The DNA here is from genome assembly GCF_022985175.1 of Labeo rohita. Classification (NCBI taxonomy): domain Eukaryota; kingdom Metazoa; phylum Chordata; class Actinopteri; order Cypriniformes; family Cyprinidae; genus Labeo; species Labeo rohita. The sequence goes on from NC_066884.1 coordinate 5,508,098, forward strand.
TTAAAATATACATAAATGCTGAAAAACCAAAGAATTGTGGGACCTGAAGGATTTTTCTGAAGATTATAATGCAGTTTAAGTGTTCAGGACAACCAAAGGACTCATTTACATTTATATGTAAATGTCTTTTATGTGAAATATCTTATTCAGGTCAGTACTAAGTAAAAAAAAAAAAAAAAAAGCATTTTGTATGATCCCTCTTATTTTGGTAAAATAATTAACATTTAGCAGATTCTGCAAGGTGTATGTGAACTTTTGACCTTAACCTCAATCAAAAACATTGAGGCTTCTTGAATTATATTATTTCAGATTGAATTAGAGCTGAAGTTCGTACTGTATTTCTTATAGGCCTTATCGACCATTACTTTCCTCAAATGACACTCTGATCTTTACCCACCTCTAGATGATCCTCGGAGGACTAGATATCATGATGATAGTCCTGTCGGTCCTTCTGCTCTGTGTGACGATCAGTTTCTGTGTTTTGACTGGGAAAGCTTTGTGCAAGAAGGATGACGATGCCAAGGTACTGTATTATCAGCACTATTACAACAATCAATTAGTCAAACCCACCATCATTAAGAGAGTTTCAGAGAACTGTTCTGTGTCTTTATGTTTGTTTGCAGTTGGTGGAGGATCCAGAACTTCACAAGCCCCTTATGGAAGATGCCACTGCTGGTCCTGCATGTTAGAGAGACGAGATATAAAGCAACAAATATATACAGTACATACAACACCACTCTATATAGTAATGAGATGATTTCCAATATGTTTATTCTAATCAGGTGTTTTCCTTAAACTTTTGGTTACTGCTAGAATATGAGGGCTGCTTTTTGAAATGAATGTCTTGAGCACTTTTTGGCACTATCCCTTTTTATGTACATATATAAAGATAGCACCTTCTGACTATAGTATTTTTTGTATTAAGTTTGTGTACACATTTATATTATTTGTCTCCGTTCAAAACTGATCTTAAATGAACAATGTTTTCACACCAATCTGACATTTACTGAACATTTACTCACCCTCAGGCTATCCAAGATGTAGATGAGTTTGTTTCTTCATATGAACAGTTTTTTTTTTAGCAATAGAGAAATTGAGCATTACATCACTTGCTCACCAATGGATCCTCTGCAGTGAATGGGTGCCGTCAGAATGAGTCCAAACAGCTGATAAAAACATCACAATAATCCACAAGTAATGCACACACTCCAGTCCATCAATTAATATCTTGTGAAGTGAAAAACTGCATGTTTGTCAGAAACATACCCATCATTAAGGCCTACATCTTAAATGGCCTAATAGGGTGATTCAATTTAAGGAAATTTTCATTTTTGAGTGAACTGTTCCTTTGAGTAAAGTGCGTCCTAAGAACACAGTTCTACAATTCAGAATCTGCCTTTATAAAACTGAGCCTTAATATAGTGAAAATATCATCAAAAATCATTTTGACTAAAAAAACATTTCATAACGACTTCACTAGTATTATCTTTTTGTGGCTGTTTGCACGATTTCACCACCAGGTGGTGTAAAGAAGCTTGAGTTTTATGCAAATCATTTGCCTTTGAAAGATATATAACTTTGCCAAGGCTACCAGACAGAATTCAGAGTTAAACTTTATCAGAAGTAGGAGAAATTCCTCCATTCACACTCAAAACTCTAAATATTGAATTAAAAAAACATTTCACAACATAGGATCTAATTTTCTATACATGTGCCCATTATTTCTCTTTCTGTCTAAATTTCTGTGGTGTTACCATGTGTAAATGTAAGCATTCCTTGATGGCCGGGCTTACATTTCTCAACCTTTGCTACCACTTCTGATACTGACAAGATTAATATGCCAAAAAATAATTTTTATTGTATCACAGCACCTTATATATAGCATTACAAAATACACTGACATTAATTTTGCTGTAATGACTGTCCCACTGTCACTATCACGAGAGAATTTATTAAATAAAGACAAAAAAAAAAAAAAACTGATCTGAGTTGAAATTATTTTTGTGAGAAGATAATGTGAAATGATATAAAATGCATGAAACTGTAAACCAGCTCAGTTACCCATGCTTCCTTTCACAGTCATTAATTACTGTTTCTGGGAGGTCAGTTGTCTTGATCAGGAACAAACATATCAAGGTAGCTGTTTTTAGATTTCATACCACAGGTATGTCTGTGGTCGAACTTCAGTGGGATTACAGTGATGCTGAATCACTGGGTGCCACTTTTGTTCCTTGCAGGAGATTCAGTAATTTAAAGCAGCTGGAACCATCAGCAAGAGTCAGAGCTTCAAATTGTACTATCTTCATATGCATACAAAGGCATTTATCCTTGCTGTGATGGAGTTTCGTGCTTAGTTCATTCACAGCTGCCTGATGCTTGATATTTATGTGATGATTTACACTGTCTATGTGCTCTGTGATCTTATTTACACAGTCCAGATGGATTTGAAGTTGTTGAAGTTTTGCATCAAGAAACTAATAGTTTTTCTTGTGTTTTAATAGGCGTTTTTCCTCTCGGTTAATCAGAATCAGCTTCTGCCGTTGGTGCCAGAAACGTCATCACTTGGAAACACAGAAATTATAAACACAGAATGACATAATTACAGTTAAAAGGACGCAGAATAGCATGTACTGTGAGTTTCGAAGCAATTAGCATGTTTATATACTATAAAAAAATAAGTAAATATGAATTTACAAAGTAAAATATATTTTTAACAGCACGGTGCTCATGAAAAATGTTCTCATATCTGGATGGAAACCTATAAAATGTTCCATTTAGAACAAAATGAGCGTGTAAATAATACCAGCATTTTAATTTTGGGTGAACTATCCCTTTAAGATTTTGTGTGGATGGATTAGTTATTGACTGTGGGCCTACTGACGGTAAACTTGATATTCCATAGTAAAATAAATGAAACCACTGACATTAGCCATTATTGATTTTTTTTTTTTAATTATGTGGCAAATCTGTTTGCTTTTTGTCATGCATATGCTATATTACCTCTTAAGTTTGGTCATTTCCAGATCTTCTGATCAAGAGCCATATGTTCCTCTCAAGAAAAAACAAATTTACTCTTTATGTAGACAGTTATACTTTTTGTATTCAGCTTGTTAGACCAGGAAGAACCTCAGGATACTGAGGATTTTACACATCAGCATCCAATCCGGTTGGGTGAGCTTGTGCGTTACTGGAGCCACTCACTTAATAAACATTTATTGGATCTTTTTCAGGCTGAAATTGGCCCAAAATGAAATTATTTCAATGGAGACTGCATTAAGGAAGAACCAAGGTAACATTGAGGCAATAAATGGCTGCACAATGTATTTTTGCATCTCAAGCGAAACCGTCCTGACGCACGTGATGTTTTTCTGCGTTCCTAAGGTCACCTGATGGGGCCGGACTCAATGTGAGCCACTGTGGCCAAATCATATTCATGGAAAAGTCATTTTAGTCTGATTAAAAGAATCTCTTAAGCTATTTACAAGCAGACTAAGTTTGTGCTCGTCCCGAAGTTGAGCAGAGTGCAGTTTCTGTGTGATTAGTTGGGAACATTTCTAGAGGAGAGAACTTTGCTAATAGGTAAATTGTCATTTAAAGTCCCAAATTCTATATTACATCTCACTTATTTGACTCAAATAAATCCTGAATGTAACTTTTTATACTGTTGTCTGCTGCCATTCTGTAGCATTAGGTCATTTTGAGGCCCTGTGGCTTCGCCAATGGTAAGCCTGGAAACAAAGCAAGTCACGCTTACTAAGCCTGCATCATGATGCAAGACTGCACAGAAATAAATCCAGACAGCCAAAAGTCCCTTGGAGATCCCACATAAAGCCTTCAGATGAGAAGTGAAAGGACGTTGAAGGCAAAAATCTTAAATGTCACATTTTCTCCGTGAAAAAACTGCACACAAATTCATTTTAAATACAGAGATGTACAAAACTGTAGCTCTATTCTAAGACCTTCTCAGCTAACTAGACAACATAAAAATGCACAATTTTTTTTTTTAAAATGATTTCTGAATATTTTTATTCTTGGTTAAGTGACTGCAGAGAAAACATCGTTTTATAATTTTGAAAACATGAAAACCTTACTTTTGAATGTTCTCTGGATCATCCGAAACAAGTAGTAACTAGTAACATTAGACCAAAATGTTTCAGAAAAGCATTCCATGAACAATGTATAAATTACGTTTTTGTGCAAACACTTTAATAATGTTATTAAAGACCAGATAACTTTGAATGAACATTGTGTCAATATTACTTTTCAGAACTTTGAGAGAACCTTTACAGAAAATTCAAAATGAAACCCAAAAAGGTCAAAGAATTATAATGTTGATTTTAAAGGAGACGTTCACTTCCAGAACAAAAATTTAAGATAATGTACTCACCCCATTGACATCCAAGATGTCTTTCTTTCTTCAGTCGTAAATAAATTGTGTTTTTTGAGGAAAACATTTCAGGATTTCTCTCCATATAGTGGACTTCTATGGTGCCTGCAAATTTGAAATTTCAAAATGCAGTTTAAATGCAGCTTCAAAATGCTCTAAACCAATGGTTCCCAACCACGTTTCTGGAACATCTCTCCTTTTGTCTGACACGCCCATTTCAGGTCTTGAAGCCTCTACTAATGATCTGAATCAGGTGTGTTTGATTAAGGAGACATGGAAAACATGCAGCATTGGGGGGCCTCCAGGAACGTGGTTGGAAACCACTGCTTTAAACGATCCCAGCCAAAAAGGGTCTTATCTAGCAAAACAATCAGTTATTTTCTGAACTAAAATTGAAAATTTATATACATTTTAACCTCAAGTGCTCGTCTTGTCTAGCTCTGCTTGTACTCCGGTGTATTTCGGCTCAAGACAGTTAGGGTATGTCGAAAAACTCCCATCTCATTTTCTTATCCAACTTCAAAATTGCTGCAAAAGTACAAACCCAGAGTTTACAAAGTGAACATGCAAAGATAATCAAATGCCCTTTACAAAAAAAGGTAAAACAGTGATGTAGATTTTTAAGTTGGGGAAGAAAATGAGATGGGAGTTTTTTTACCTACTCTATCTTGAACCTAAATACACAGAGTTCACGCAGAGCTAGACAAGATAAGCATTTGAGGTTAAAAGGTATATAAATTATATTTTTTTAGAAAATGACCAATCACTTTGCTATATAAGATCCTTCTTCCTCAGCTGGGATCATTTAGAGCCCTTAAAAAGCTGCGTTAAAACTGCATTTTGGAAGTTCACGTGGGCAACATTTAAGTCCACTATATGGAAAGAGGTTTTTTTTCCATCAAAAAACAATTTCTTTACAACATAAGAAGGAAAGACATGAACATCTTGCATGACAAGGGGGTGAGTAAATTATCTGTAAATTTTTGTTCTGGAACTGAACTTCTTTACGTTTACATTCCATTCAGTACTAAAACAGGACAGATAACATCAGTCCTATTAAACTGCCCAGTATTTGTTTGTGGGCTATGTATTTGTATGCTTACTAGAGTAATAATGATAGCTTATAGCAACATGCTAGTGTTAAATGCCACATTCATGCCATGTTGTAATTACCGTAATTTCAAGATGACAACATGATGTTCTACTCGTGCTGTTTATGTCATCGCCTAAATAGGCAGAATCTGCGGCAGTCAGGTGATACAAGTCAAAGTATATATTCTATACATACTTTATAGGGTATTCTACAGTCTTTGATACAATTTGTAGGTGAAAGGTGCGTTCACGCCATATCGGAATTCCAGTAATTACGAAATTCCAACTTGTAAAAAGCGTTCACGTCCTCATAGAACTCTAATTACAACTTGTGAACTGGGAGTCTTCTGAGAGCTATGAATTGTACCACATGACTGCTGTACCACCTGACCAACGTAGACCCTGTTTAGGCATTGATAGCGTTGCCATAGAACAGCTCAGAGTAGAACGTCACATGTTGCCGTCTCGAAATTATGATAATTACGATATGCCGTGAACGCAGCACTACCTACGACTTGTACCACATGACCACTGTACCACCTGAACAACGTAGGCTCTCTTTAGGCTAGGGGTCACCAGACCCGGACCTGGAGGGCCGGTGTCCCTGCAGAGATTAGCTCCAACCCTAATCAAACACACCTGAACCAGCTAATCAAGGTCTTACTAGGTATACTTGAAACTTCCAAGCAGGTGTGTTGGAGGTTGGAGGTAAACTCTGCATGACACCGTCCCTCCAGGAACAAGTTTGGTGACCCCTGGTTTAAGCATTGATAGTGTTGCCATAGAAAAGCGTAATTCTGAGTCTGAGGACGTGAACAGCTCTGAGTAGAACGTCACATGTTGTCATCTTGAAATTACGGTAATTACAGTATGGCGTGAACGCAGCATAATAACTCGTACCTTTCAGAGAATTCCTAGTTTATCAGGTGTAATTACGAGTAACGCTTTTTACAAGTTGGAATCTTGTAATTACGGTAATTACAACATGGCGTGATCACACCTAAACTCCACTGAATTCAGTTGTGAGGAAGTACAGAGTGCTGTGGAGTTGTATCCTCAAATCCAGAATCTTTCAGATTTGTCATTGATGAGCTTTAGTGACTTGTTTCTGGCAAGCAATTATAAATGGCAAATCATGGTTTGTTGGTGCATTTTAGTGGCACTTTCCCAACCATCAGTTAGTTTGCTGTAAAGGAAATGGATTGAATTTATTGATTTTGAAAGTGTCTTCATAGCTTTTGTCCTGTCAGATGTGGTTTTGCTGGGCTGTGACGTAAGCTAAAGGCTTTTGGCTATAATATACTACAGACAGGCACAGCTGCTGCAGTATTTACTCTGTACAGATGCACTGATGAGGAGCTGCTGGATGTGGAAAGTACCAAAATGCCAGTTTTCTTCCTTAGTGACCGATGAAGCAATTGTGCAATAGGGAAGGGCCGTCATCTTTTGAATGAGACTTCACCAATATAATGTGCATAATAGATGAAGATCATCATAATTATTGCCTTAATTTAAGTTCTCTTCATCTAAATTCATTTGTTTATAGCTTATGCTTTGTCATGATTTGCTTTGCAATCATCATTCTACAATTAATAATGTATTTTAGAACATTCCCATCTACACTGAAAAAAAGTGTAGAAACAGTTTCCACTCAGAAATTGCTAGTTATTAATTATAAAGAAATGACAAATAGCACATATTAAACATTAAGTTTTTTAAAAGTACACTCTAAATATTCTAGGTTAAAAACAACCCAGTGCTGGGTGAAATATGGACAAACCCAGCGACTGGTTTGTTTTTACCCAGCGGTTGGGTTAAATGTTTAACCCTGCATTCTGGGTAGTTTTATGTAACTCAACTATTGTTTAAAAATTACTATATGGCTGGCTTAAAATGAACCTAAAATAGGTTGTAAATCAGACACATAATTACTACTAATAAATGTTAATTTCCAACCTATTTTGGGTTCATTTTAAGCAAGAAATATAGTAATTTTTAAGCATTTTTGTCCACATTTCAAAAATTAAAATACAGGTAAAACACATTAATCACATTTTCTTACAGTACATTTCGCCCTGTTTTTACGAATTTTTTATACAGTATAGCAGTGATTTTATATGAATCTGTAGTGTTCAATTATAATATTGTTGTCTTTGCTTTTAAATGTAAAGTGCTGGCATTTTTGTTTTCTATTCTAGGTTTGTTTTTGGCCACTGTCATTGGGTGGGACAAATCCTAAGATAATAATAGATCCGTTTGTGGCTCTTGTGCATAATTACAGGGTTTGATGGGTGTTTCGCAGTAAATCTATTTCTACACCCAGTGAAACATGGAGTGTAGGAGAAGGTACAACATTACAGCTGTCCAGCAACAACTAGTTTGTTGTCTAAAGATGCTTTAGGAAGAACTCCATAATGGAAAAAATGAAGTTTTGTTCATATTTTGCACCATATATAACAAGTGATGAAATTATTGGATTGTTATTTTATGAAGGAAATATCACTGCTTGCAAGGCAGCAAAAGAATAGTGATGACATTTTCGGTAAGCTTGCATTTCAGCCTTGGCTCTGTGTAAATGAAATGCCAAATCGTTTCACATCATCAGTCAGCTGCACACGAGAATCAACGGTCAGTGTGCAGTGTAAGGATGGATATAAATAGTATGCATGGAAGACAATACCAATCTCTTTTCAGTATGCATATATATGCAAATGTCATGATGACTCTGTTGGTTACATTTTTAATGCTGAACATTCTGTGCAAGACTTTAAGGCTTAAATGATCAGAACAAACCCTTAAAATGTTTAAGTCATATCAGTGCAGTCCTGCCTTTCAAAGACTGTAAGAAGTGCAGAACAGATCATGTGTGGAAATGTTTTCCCCGAGAGCTCAAGTTATCAGATTTCATCTGAAACAGTCTGTAACAGAATCTTTGAAGTGTCTAAATCCAATAATGTGGTGGTAGGGGATTCTATATCTCTACCATGAGCGCTTGAACAGTGATAATGTTAAACACAGACACAAAAACATGTATATGTATATATAAGAAACGTTAGACTGATTTATGGATTGTTTTATTAAACAATAGCAAGAGAAAATGTAGGTTGCATACTTCTTTACCACATCTGTATGTCTGATAATAACAGGCAGATTTGACAGATTCTACTTTGATAGTTTCACTTAGAATGATCCTTTAGTAAAGTAAATAGCGTAAATTTCGATGTTGTGTCATCTATGATGTGTAGAAGGGACTTTAATACACTTCAGGAATGTGCTAATATGATTACTTAACATTCAACCATTCAAACGTTTGAGGTTGGTATGATTTTTTAATGTTTCTGAAAATTTCTTATGATCACTAAGGCTGCATATTTGACACAAAAGTACAGTAAAAACAGTAATATTGTAAATATTATTGCAATTTAAAATAACTGTTTTACATTTGAATCTATTTTAACATGTAATTTATTCCTGTGATGCAAAGCTGAATTTTCAGCATCGTTATTTATCTCCAGTATCGCATGATCATTCAGAAATCATTCTAATATGCTGATTTGCTGCTCAAGAAACATTTATTACCACTGTTGATTTTTAAATGAATATTTATTTGAAATAGAAATCTTTTATAACATTATAAATGTCTAAACTGTCAGTTTTGATCAGTTTATTGCATCCTTGCTAAATGCATGTATTTAATTAAGGAACAATAGAGTACTCAGAGTGCTCAGTCAGAATCTATAGTGGTCACTTGTGCAGGTTTTTTGTCTAAACCTTTGATGGTAGTGAAATTTGTTCTAGAGTAATCTTACCAGACAGTCTAGTTTACTTGTAAATTACAGGCAAGAACTGCCTACTTAGACAGAAAGAGACCTGACTGACTGGTAAAGTGTTGTTTTGCCATGCCATTTATGGGCAAGTAAAATCTGATATAGATTAAAGCACAATAATAGATTGGCGCAGAAAAAAGATGCAGCAATCCCTGCTAACACACAGAAAACACAGTTGAAAAATGTGCACAGACTTTGTAATCAAAAGTCCATCCAAATATTAAAAGTATTAATAGGTCAGACAAACTAATAAAGCGAAAAAAAAAATGAGACCTATTTTCTATGCTTTGCTATGCTTTGTTCTTTAATTTTGTTGGTTTTATGTATTATTTATTTATTTATTCTTACTCCTTACTTTATGCATATATTAAGGTAAGAACTTTTTAAACTATTTTAAATAGTATAATAGTAAAATAGTAACTATTTAAAAAAAAGGGGGGAAAAACTTTTGCTTGAGAATATCTAAAGACCTAGAAATATTTCTGTCAAAAATGTTAAATGTTAAAAATGTGAAAACTTTTCCTCTTAACTTTTAACCACAACTGTGTAAACATTTTGCATACAATCAGTGAACGTGGACGGTCTGTTGGTGAGCTGCCTGACCTATTTTACCAGCCTTGTCCCTAAAACCCTACTATCACCCAAAAAATACACTAATAAGGGAGTATGACACACTTGGTATATTAAAACACAAATATGATATAATAAAGTGTTCATTTACAGCTTTAAAACAAGCAGAGATAAAGGTCAAAAAACTAGGAAAAAAGATGAAAAAAGAAAGAGTGTAGAGTACAATAGTTGATTTTGGTCATAGTCTAATTATAGTGATTTAATCATAGTATTTCTGTTAATCATACTATTCCTATTTCCCCTCTTTGTTTAAGCAGAATGAAGAAAGACACAGTAGTTCTTGAACTCCTCAAAGAAGTGCAGCTCGTCCGAGAAGCTGCTGGAGAAGCCCAGCTCTTTGCATGAGGTCTTGATTGTGTGAACCACACTGACAGGGATTGTCTCAAAAAGCAGTTCAGCCAACGGCGTCATCATGATCTTCTTCTGCTCCAAAATCAGGCTCTGTATCCGGGCTTTATCAACAGGTTCAGGTGAGGCGCTGTAGGAGACCACAACGTTTAGCTTGTCATCTGACGACGGCACTTGAAAGCGACTCTTTCCCGTTAAACCGTGGAAGTCTTTCTTGTTGGTGAACAAGCCGGTGGGGGAGCTAAAGACGCGGACTGACCAGCAAACCCAGTCGTACTTCTTTTTCAGGTGCTCTACCAGCAAGTCGGCCAGTTGCTGGTTGCTTTTGTCGCTTTGGTCTCTCACTATGCGTTTGGCATCCAGCTCGGCCTGCGTCGGAAAGCTATTGATGCAGTCTTCGATCACGACATTCATTTTATCCTGCACCACTTTCATCTTCTCGCTCCACTCTTGAAGCAGCTTCTCCTCATCATCATTGCCTTTCAACGCTGCATGTCCCAGTAAAGCAATCAAACCGACGCAGAACAACTTTTTGAGGGTAGCACAAAACTCCTCCACTGCCCTACGGCTCTTTTGCTCATAGTTCAGAGTGATTTCCAGCACAGACTCTCCTGAGAAGTTATCTCCGGTTACGGCATTATATAAAGTGTGCAGATTTTTATCACTGCCTGTCCTGTTGAAGTGATCCAGGAACGTTTTCTTTCTGACCTCCCTGAATTTAGGTTTCGCATTCAGGACGTCCATGAATTTGCGGAATTGGTTGGTCAGATTTTCCTCCACGGAGAAATAGGTGGCATCTACACCGCTCTTCTTGATCTCCTGGTTTATTTGCTGGACTTCTTCAGAGACGACTTCTAGACGATCTCGGACTTTCTGGAACTGCTCCTTCATGTACTCCGCCTCTTTGCTTTCCACGTTATCCAGAGCCAGCTTTACGATCGGAGCTGCGATGGAGAACACGGGGAACAGATCTCCAGCGATGCTGGCCACCACTTCCGCCCCCTGCTCAAACACTTCCATGACCGTCTCGACAACATCCTTCTTCTGTGCAACAAGTTTCTGCAGTTGTTCGGCCATCTTTCAGTTTCAACAGCAAAAATATCTCTGTGTAAAATAAGATCATTACATTATTAAAAATACTTAAAAAACACCATCATTTAAAGGAATAGTTCACTCAAAAATGCCAATTTGCTAAAAATGTACTCACCCTCAGGCTAACCAAAATGTAAATGAGTTCATTTCTTCATCGGAACAGATTTGGAGAAATTTAGCATTACATCAATGGATCCTCTGCAGTGAATGGGTGTTGTCAGAATGAGAGACCACCCTGCTGAAAAATCCAGCATAAACCAGTTAGTGCTGGTCCAGGCTGGTTTATGCTGGTATAGTGCTAGTTCATGCTTGTATAGTGCTGGAATAATGCTGGTCCAGGCTGATTTATGCTGATATAGTGCTAGTTTATGCTAGTTAGTGCTGGTCCAGGCTGGTTTATGCTGGTATAGTGCTGGAATAATGCTGGTCCAGGCTGATTTATGCTGATATAGTGCTAGTTTATGCTGATTAGTGCTGGTATAGAGCTGGTCTAGCTGGTGGACCAGCAACCATCATCAAATGCTGGGATCCAGCAAACCAGCATCCCATGCTGAGATCCAGCAAACCAGAAACCAGCATGCAATGACAAACTGCTAAATAATATAAATATAAATAACATAAAGCTGATAAAAACAACAACAAACCAGAAACAACAGTTTGAAGTAAAAACATGTTATTAATGGAATCGTTTACAAATATGCAGCTTTTTGCTTCACAAGACATTAACTGATAGACTGGAGTCATGTGGATTACTTGTGGATTATTGTGATGTTGTAATCAACTGTTTGGACACTCATTCTGACGGCACCCATTCACTGCAGAGGATCCATTGATGAGCAAGTGATGTAATGCTACATTTCTCAAAAGCAATAAACTCATTGAAAGGCCTGAGGCTAAGTACATTTCCAGCATTTTTTTTTCAGTGAACTATTTCTCTAAGGCTCTGATTTACTAAGGCTACTAATTTGCTTGTGCAATCTAACAAATTGCATAGGGCTTCAAGGCCATATTGCAGGTGATTTACTACAAAATAACCAAAACCACACCCATATTTAAAGGAGGCTTTTACATGTTGTAATACCAAATGTTAGTGCATTTCAGCATACTTAATTTTGTAAAAATACACAAAATAGCTATCCAGTCAGCTATCCTTTAGTAAATGAGGCCTTTGTCTTCTGAGAGTGGTATATGAAAGAAACTTACATGTGTCAGTCCTTGTTTCCTCTCAACCTTTGAGTGGTCAGTGTGAGTCAGGGTGGGCTTGCTGTAAAAAGATAAAGGAAATGAGAAATGTGTTTTTCAAAACCATAAAAGCAGAAACAATATACACCAGGTGTATGTGCACATGCTAACAGAGGCTCGCTCGTCCTGAAAACCACACCTACACATTCATGAAAGAAATGGGCCAGATGCATTCATTCAATTCAAACATTCACTAAAAGAATTGTCAAATCATGTTTGAACACTTAGTCACACAGTAAAATAAAACAAGACATTTCAATTTTAATGGTTTACATGGATTTCCCCTTTTACAAATGTTAATGATGCAACACACAGTAGGCCTAAACAAAGCTTTGCTTTTTTTGTTAAGAGAACAAAATAGTGTGCTGGGTCTTTTTAAAACTTCCTAGAAGGTCATATGCACTACCAGACCAAAGTTTGGACATATGACTGACTTAACATCTTGTGATCTAGACATTAATGTCTTACGATAAAGTTTTGTGTAGGCGTGTGCAAACTTTTGACTGGTAGTGTAATATTAAATAGAATGAGATTCTATACTCTTACGTAAGATGTCTGAATAAATGCTTACAATATACCATATACAATCATGATAACATTCACCTAAACAACTGATGATTTTCCATTAACGTTTCTAGCTGGTGCCAACACAGGTGTGGAAATGATTAGCAGGCTAGTTCAACTAGCTGAGCAAGAACCTTTTTTTCCAAAGCACCTCAGTAACCATGGAAACTAGACAAGGAAAACACCATGTCAGCTTCTCTCCAGACACTCACATTATGCTTTTTTCACTGGGCAGTAGCTACATTCCACTGTTACAAGATGAAATCTCACTAATTTTGCAGTGTTCACCACTCAGCCAAAATAGACCTGAATGCATATTTGAAATGCTGACCATTGTAAAGATCTGTTGGCATGGATCATGCAAAATGAATGACTCATTTAATACACTAAGTGGACCCATTAGCTTATAGCCTGAATTCATAACAAACACATATTAAGACGTCAGCTCTCCTATGGGTTACAATCCAACATAGCACAATTTCAAATAAAATTATGTGGTTACAATTTTAGCTATAGTTAATGTTGCTGAACAAGTAAATATCCAAACATATATGATGTAACTGGGATAAATTCATGGTAATTTAACGGCATTAAAGAAGCTGTCTCGAATACTTGAATCTGATTGGTCAATCTCAGGCGGGCGTCAAATATTTCCATAACCGTTGTCCAGGGCAACTGACCGTTAGTCCAGAAAACTTTTTTTAAAAACCTTCGCGGTTTTTACAAATTATTTAAACTGAATACTCTTTCACATGTAAATATGTGTGTTTTTTATTTAATTTTGTGTTTGTTTGTTAAGCAGTCGTTGTATAATACGTGGGACATCATACAGTCAAAATGTCCGTTGGTAATTTTTGCAAAACAAACAGCTTCAGAGAGACAAAAGACCGGTTTATTTTACGATAACGACCGACTGACTCTACGTTGCCCCGTACCTGCACCCCACTGACGCAGAGGTAGGTTAATCAGTCCTTGGTTTCCTCAGCATACAGATTAGTTCATAACAACATATCCACCGACACTTAAGAAAGTGAAGCGAATAAATGTTCCCTTCAGATAGGATTTAGTTTACATATCAGGCTGGAAAAGTTATTACAATGCCTGTTGACATAAACACTTCCTGGTTGAGACTGCACCCCACCGATAATAGTTAAACAAACCCTCAGTGTTCTTCAGAACGATAACAAATGCAATTAAATTACAAAGAAGTTCATTTTAGCGTGAAAAATCGATCCGGTATGCAGCTCACTCGTGTTTAAAACACATCGACGTTGCGAGCTGAAGAAAATGTCACAGGAGGACATCAGACTGTGAAGAGAAACGCCCAAAAAGTTTTCATGAGTAAAAACTGAAACTACAGTGCACAGACCAACGAAATCGTCATGTTACTGACGTTTAGAGAGCAAATACGTTCTGTTATGAACCAAACTCACCTTCCAATCGATCACGAATGGCTTTGAATAAAATAAAGCAAAAGTTCACGCTGATCTGTCTCGCACAACGTCTGATCATGCGCTGGTTCTTCTCTAAAGCGTGTGGCACACCCTTCTACTACACTCTGAAGGAATTTTAAGTATTGACCTTTATCCATTACAGAATGTACAACTGTAACAGTTTCCACCTGAATAGGATAGTATGGTTTATGTGTCTGGTGTAAAATAAATATTTAAGTATAAAAAGTACAAAATGTACGATGGTTTGCACCAAATTATCATAGTACATCTTTTGTTGCTATTGTGAAGGAGAATGACTTAGGTATTGTCCTCTACCTCTTATTTACCGTAGTAACCACAGTTTTCACAAAAATACCATAGTGCATGTTCAAGAATGTAAGTCTTGCCCTTTAATTATTTACATTAATGGTTACCATAATATGTTTTGTAACGGGAAATCATCTCTCTAAAATATCTCTTAGCCTCTTATACTTTTCCTTTAAGATATGAACCTTATATTAACCTTGCAAGGCTGTGATGGATTGACATACATCAAATTACAGTTAAAAAGTATGTTGAATAAGATCCATAACTTAAACGCATCTGAATGGCTGTTGATACTTTGAAACACATTTCTAGATTATACTTGTTTTATTTGTGAATACATATCATCATAAACAAGAAATGGACATGATTTTTGGGTTACAGAGTATATATAGCTAGTTACTTGAAAGCTCATTATATTTCATTTGAAAATAAAAAAAAATTTCCAGTGAGGAATTTTACTACAATCTAAAGTTTAAATGAAATGCTGTTTGATTGTAAACACCACGACTAACAATAAAACCCCCATGAGTCTGTTGATCGTTGAAGATTTATCCACACGACGGCTCTTTCAAATGTATTCTAAACTACAAAACATATAATTTTTTATCTAAAATGTACGCATTTATGTTTGGTCACACACATATGGTCCTTTTATGCATTGACATGCAAAAATAAAGTGAACCAGCGATAATATACTTTCTCATTTGTAGGTGCGCAGTAAGAATTCAGTCAGCGTTTGCTTTATAATGCTCAACTATGTAATACAATCACAATTTCTAAAACAGAAGTATACGTAGATTGCCAATTTAGTGTTTCGCATGTCTATTCAGAATGAATGCACAGGTATGCCCGTTTGTGCCTCCCAAAGTAGAAACATTCTGGCTGGAAGTTGTTTTTCTCTTCTACTTTCTTATAGCAGCTAATGGCATGGACCACAGTATCGGGAAGCGTCTTATACAGCGTCTGAGCGACAGACTGCATGTTCCCCTTCAACTTTTGCATCTCTATCTGATCTACAATCTGGCTCTTGTTAATCGGTTTTGGGTTGGCACTGAAAGACACAACGATTCTGATGTTGTTCGGGGTCAGAAGATCAAAAAAGTTGCCACCTCCACCACTTCCATGGTACTTCTTGCCAGCGAGCCAATTCCAGAAGAATATGCCACTGTGGTTGAAGACCCGGACGGACCAGGAAACCCAGTAGTATTTCTTCGCAAGGATATCCAGTATAAATCCCGTGAATTCTGGGTCAACGTTGGCTTGGTGCTCCAGAAGCTCATGCTCCACATCCGTCTTGGCCTGCAGAGGGAAATTCTGAATGCAGTCATCCACCGCCGCTTTCATGCGTGTCTCTACATCTTCCATGCGATCTTGCCATTTCTTCACCATGGCCTCGCCTACCGCTCCCTCTTTTAGGGCGGCGTGACCCATGACTGCTATAATTCCCATGACAAATAGCTTCTTCAGTCTGGCACAGAACTCCTCCACTGGCTTCCTGCTCCTTTGCTCTGTGGTCACCACCGTGTCCAACATGGCATCTCCAGAGATGTTCTCTCCAGTTACAGCATTGTACAAGGAGTCAATGTTCAGATCACCACCAGTGTTCTCATACTGGGTTATAAACTTCTCCTTCTTCTTCTCCTTGAACTTGGGCTTAGCATTGACAAAGTCTTGAAACTTCTCGTACTGACTGATTATCTTCGCCTCACGGTCAAAGTTCTGCTTGTTCATGGTCGTCCGCTGCAACTCCAAAGCGATTTGGTCGATTTCATCTTGAATACCTTCAAGTTTCTGGTTGATCTTTTCAAACTGCTCAGCAAGGAACTTGGCCTCTTTGCCTTCTGGGTTACCGAGGAGCTCAGCCGAGGCCAAAAACACGGCCTCCAGGATGGGGTGGAACTGTCCCACAGTGGCTGCTAAAACCTCGCAGCCTTGGCCCATGATTTCCACTCCTTTCTCGATCTTGTCCTTGTTCTCCAAAACCCATTCTTCCACCCGATTCATTGTGGTTCAAAGCAGAGAGGCCGTCTTATCCTTCTTACCCTTGTCTGTAACAGATCAAGGCATATGTATCATAAAGTGGAAGCCACAACATAAAAATCAATACTAAAATCAATGGAGACATTTCTAAGGGTCATATTTGTTTGCTCAGGATGGGACCTTAACAGCAACCTGAGATGAATTGGACAGCCAGACCACAGGGGCAGAAATACCAGAGTGTTTGTACATTTATACATGTTTTCCATGGGCTCGAGCCATTTGAAAAAAAGAAAAAGAAAAATTTCTGGTCTTGTTCGGGCATGTCCTGTTCCACCTTACACCCCGCCAGCTAAGTCTCAGCAAATTATACAACAATAAAGACAGATCAGTGAGATCAGGTGTAAGAATTTTGACTGGAATTAAAAGCAAACATGAGCAAACAAAGTTTTTTGTGTTTCAAAGCACACTTTATTATAGTACTATGAGCACACAGTCGTCATGAATTGGAGAGCTGTTCACTCCCCTTCTTTGGGGAATAATTCAGCATTTAAACCCAGATGTATAGCAAAGCAGATGTTTTCAGCAGGGGTTGCTGGGAAAATATATTTGACGGCTTTAGCTGTTAAGCATTTCAGGACATTTCTGGGCACTTCGATTACACAAGGGAGATGATCTCACACTCGTATCTAATTTCCCAAGACTCAATATACAGAAAAAAAGGCACACCCAGATCTGAGAAAATCTGTAACCAATACACTTGTCCTGCGGTGAAACCATATTCTATACCATATGACTCAGATTTTTACATGCAAAGTAAACACAAATAAAAATACAAGACTAAACTTGACATTTGATAAACATATTTCAAAGATCAAAGACTTAATCTGGCATTATGCCTCACGTAATGATTTAGTGGATTAGGTGAACAATCATGGTAATTCAGTAGCTATTATTATGAATGATAAGCATGTAGAACTCGTATTTGGAATTTATGACTCAACAATGCATCTTTTAGAAGAGCATTCAGATCTCAATGGAATTAGGAGCAAAACAATACTTACTGAACAATACAATGATCCTGATTGTTTCAAGTCCTCCTTTGTAAGAATAATTAAGATGGCTTTGAAATTAAAACTCCAGGATGTGTCCGATTTGAAAAGGAAAATGACTTCAAAATGTAGGGAAAAAAGTATAAAAGAAGTTCAATCTAATAATTTGTAAAAGAAAACACAGTTTTTGATGCTTCTACTCCGTGTAAAAAAAGGAAAGGAACCAACCAACTGATTCTAAAAAAGAGGAACTGTTCAAGTTCAGAGCCACATCCCTTATTTCTATCCAAATGCTGCTTAGAGCTTCGTGGCACTCAGTATATTGACTTAAGCACAACATCCAGTATTATTTGGTCATAATATGGCAGGATGTTGTCCTTAAGTCAATATTGACTGACATCTACATCACAAAGATTCCCACAGTGTTTTCTCCAAATGTTCGTAACAAAAACCATAGATCACAGGCCAGCTATTTTAAAGGTCAGTTTTTTTTTATCTATATGACTTTTTACTCAATGCTCTAGCAAGTTTTTGAAGTTACACCAATAAAATAACAAAAGATGAAAAAAGAAAAAAGCTAAGGATGATAAATGGAAATGGACAAAGACCAAAAAAAAAGAAAACTCACCGTTAGTCTGGTGAAATGTACAGAGGTGTTCTCTAGTGTTCCAACAGAGTCCAACTGAAAGCACCAGCCTCCCAGGGTCCACATGTATATATAGACTCTCTCCTGCGGCACTCCCCCTTCAGATTAACTCCATCCCCTGCCAGCATTCCTCTGAGCCCACTAGAAGAGACGAGGGACAGGCACACAGACAGATAACATCCTGTAAACATGCCTTCTTTGAGAAAATTCAGCATGCAGTGTTATAGTGCCAGAAATGCTTAGAAGCGTCTTTCCATTTCAAACATCCTGCATGCTCTGCCCTTCTACGTGGGTTGTCATGGGTACAGACACTTACTGTGGCTTCTGTGTGCGACAATATGCTAAACTGAATAAATTAATCTTAAAATAAACTGAAACAAACAGTTTTTTGAATTAATAGAATTAATAGAATATTACTATTTTTACTGTTTTTTGAAACAAAAAAATACAGCCTTGGTGAGCATGAAAGACTATAAAAAGCATTAGAATTTATATAACTTTATATATAATATAAACCCTCTCATGCATATATTGTTTTTTCTTTCATCAAAATATGAATATACTTATTTCCATTACATATTTGTCCAATGCAATTTATGCTGTCATAAAAATCATAATGACATAAAAATGTACCAGAATTGCATGTATGTCAAAGATAATAAATTTGCATGTAATATCACACTCAGAATAGCTCAAACTGTAGCGGACACATGCATCAAGGGTTAAATTCATTGTTTTTTATGCAAATCAATAAGCTGTAGTCTGTAGAAACTTTGACGAGCAAGGCAATCTGAAATTTGCGTGAAAACAGCCCTTGCGGGCCCGATGCTTCTAGGTCACTTCCTTCACCCTGCTTTACATGCCAAAGAAAGACTCTACTGTTTTCAGCATGCCAGGCGGACAAACCCATAGCCTTTGTGCTGAAGCGGTCGCTGGGACACGCTGGCATGCATTGACTCGTCTGTAGAAGAACAGTAGGGGGCTGTTGTGGATCACAGAGGGTCTGCCTTTAGCATTTCAAATCTGCATGTCACTGTTAGATCTCGCACTATGCAAATCAGTTGTGCTCATAAACAGTGACGTAAACAGTAATGCAGGGTGTGACCGCTGGTGCACATGCATGAGAAACGGTAGAAAGGGCCTGGAGTGTGCTGTGGCAGATTTAGGATCTATTCTTTCCAGTAGAAGTATAATGTTTGTCCTACAGGCATGAATGACACCTCAGATTACATTGCTTGTTGACAAGAGTACTATTATTTTTCACCTATGACTTAGAAACCACTTGGTGGTTTACATAGGCTTACATTTTTTAAACACAATATAGTTTGAATTGTCAGTGGTCTCTTTGTCTAAAACACATGAGTTGTTCATACACTATAAGGCAAAGATGGTCTGAAATACTGAAGAAATGATTGAAAACAGCTTTAATATCTTGTTAGGCGTGTCTTCTGAATAGCCATTCTCAGTATTTGACATCCCTGCCCATGCTTTTTTTTTTTTTTTTTTTTCAAATTTATCATGAGTCATGATGTCAAGTTTTAAAAAAGTGGATTAAGTTTTTACTTTGGTCAGAACAACAACAACAAATCTGTCAATTTGACAGTTATGCAAAATGTGCAGAAAGGGGGAGTATAGTTCAGTGCATGAATTTATCATCGATAATATTTATTATTAGCGTTTAATTAAAGTAAATGGAAAAACTTAGATGTGATTTATGAGCGACACAAGTTTATTGCTTACGCTTAGGGGTTTTGAAAAACAAATATGAGCAATAGTACTGGTGTTGCTTGCCTCAGCATTCGCCACAGCATTAGCTTTATTATGGCATATGACGTTTTTTTTTCTTATCCTGATCTTAAATATAAAACCGGTAATGATAGTGCATCTTGTTTTCAGAATATGTGTTACTATGACTAGTGCTTATGTATGCAGCCACAAGATGTCACTTTGGTTCACATAGATCTTGTTTGCATTAAGCAAAATCTGATTTAGTATTAAAAATATTTGGCTTTTTCATTTTCATTTTATGAATCTGTACTAGTAGACAGTGATGCAGATTTTTTTTCTAGGAGTAAACAAGTATTAGCATGCCTGTTGGGAAGGTGTAAGAGTAAATTGTGGGAATTATTTTATGTGGGAATTAGCTGCAGGCCATGTTGACTAACTGTTAAGCAGAAATTATTCAGACAGGTTTGTCTTCTTAACTGAAACTAAAGGATCATTGAGGTTGGTCTTCCAAGTATCATCAAAACGTAATCGTGGTTTGTCTTGGCTACCAAACTGAAGTGCATTCTGAATGTTTTGTTGGAATAGATTCAGTGCGTACTTCGTTGTAAATGTGCCAACGTCTGTCATGTGAGACAAACAAGATGTACTGTATTTACAAAAGAGGAAATATCTAATGCAAACGAGCTCCTGTATATTATTGTGTTGTGTTAAATTTTTTAGCACTGGTCTCTTCACAACAGCTGTCATTTTTGTTGAAATAAGAGGGATCATACAAAATGCATGTTATTTTTTATTTAGTACTGACCTGACTAAGATATTTTACACAAAAGACATTTACATATAGTCTGTAAGAGAAAATAATAGTTGAATTTATAAAAATGACCCTGTTCAAAAGTTTACATGCACTTGATTCTTAATACTGTGTTCTTACCTGAATGATCCACAGTTAAACTGCCCGCTGTTCCGGGTGTGTGTTCACGGTGTGTGTGTGCGTGTTTGATCACTTCTCACTACTGTGTGTGTGCACTTGGCCACACGTCACATCCTTTCCTTCCTTTCCTTTCCTTCTTCAGAAAACTCCCACAAATTCTTTGTTTTTTCAGCCTTTTTGTGTACCTTGTGTGCCTTTCCAACGACTGTATGATTTTGAGATCCATCTTTTCACACTGAGGGCAACTGAGGGACTCATATGCAACTATTACTGAAGGTTCAAACACTCACTGATGCTTCAGAAGCAAACAATGCATGAAGAGCCATGGGGTGAAAACTTTTGAACCATATGAAGATGTGCACATTTTTGCCTAAATATCATACTTATTTCACTTAATAATGACCTTCAGAAGCTACAGAAGATACTTACATGTTTCCCAGAAGAAAAAATAAGCTAAATTTACCCTGATCTTCAAATTTAAAAAGTTTTCACCCACTGGCTCTTAGTATATTGTGTTTCCTAATGAAGTAAGCAATTGAACCGTCTGTAATACTTATTTATTTATTTATTTATTTCTCTCTCTCTCTTTTTTTTTTTTTGACAGACTAATTTTTTTTTTTTGGTTTAATTCTTTGTCCATCCTTTCCTTCTTTAACAAGCAGTGTCAGGGAACAGCTGCTTCCGGATCACAGGACATGAGCAGAGAGCTTTCAGTGAATTATGGAAAAAATTTACTGTCATTTCGCTTAAGGCAAAGGATGAACACTGCTTTAAAGACAGACCTGAATATCTCTGCTTCCTCTGGTCAGGACAAGTTTCATAGGAAATGGCAGTGACTGCAGTAAAAATCTCATATAATGCCACTTTATTCCACATAAAATAGATATTTTTCTTTAAAACACAGCTTTTGTTTTTATTTTATTTTATTTTATTTTATTTTACATCAGCTATAATAACAATATGGCTAAATAAAGCAGGATGCATTAAACCAGGCTAAACTACTTGACCATGGGATCCCAGGTTGTTTAGCAGTGTTTTGACTGACTTTATGTATGTCTGTATTGATTTGCATTTCTTAAAGCATCTCTCTGCCCTTTAAAAACCTCTACCTTATGCAAATGGGAAATGCGATTACAGCCCAGACGGCAATGAAAAAGAGAAGGTCACCGCTTTGCGGTTCTTCATTAATGCGTGGCTGTTTTGTCCTGTGAAGGCCATTGGAGTTAATTTATGATCATTTCTTATTTAACCTTAGTTTGTCATCTCATTCTGCTTGTCCTCATGAAACAGATATGATTCATAGCTGTGAATTTAAAATATGACGTCTAACTATTTGTACAGAAATTGTTATGTGAATCCAATGTTATTGCCTGAAGGATGTTTATTGTCATCCACTTTGTTTGGGTTTTATCACAGTACAAGGTCACTTTGGTGATCATGTGGTGCTCCACCAAGAACTCAGAGATAAAACGCATCGGCATGAACGTTAGACTGTCAGCACTGCAACAGACAGATAGAAAACTAGAGGAAGGCTGTGCATTACAGATGACTCTTGTGGTTTTGTCAGGAAAGAAGCTAAAAAAAGCAGGTTGTTCATTGCCAGCTGATTAAATATTACTTAACGTTTAAATGTCAGGTCTAAAATTCCCCGCCCTGTTACCCGTTAAAATATTACTTTAGTACACTTAAAAAATACATCTTGTGTATAAGGAAAAAATGTCAAGTAACACTTTGAATTAAACATGTAAACAAGTATTTTCTTGTAAAACATATTCCAATGATGCTTGTTTTATTTACAGATTTGAATAAGTGTATAAATCATTAAACCTTAAACAAAGAGATGAATAGCATCTGGGATCTGGAAGACAGTCCAGGATTAATTGCATGGTAATCACTTGACAGATAAAAGTCTTTAATAAGCCATTTACAGTCCAGAGATAAAGTTCGCTGGAATCCACACCAGATCTGCCCTCACCTCCCATATGACTCCCATGTGTGTTTGGCCAGTTCCTGTCAGACAAGTTTTCACTGTGTGCTTTAGCCAAAAGGGTCGTTGGTTTCAAATTTCACATACAGTATGTTTGTGGTAGTTTGAAAGACAAATATTAAGTGCATCATAGGGATATTTTGTATGAGACATCTGTACGTATTGTGAAATGCTGTCCAGTACAGTGTTTATATGAACTGGGTAAAAAAAAGTTATGAAATCCATAAGAAAACATTCAGCTGTCTGCACTCATAAAGAAAGATCAACACGCCATTTACAGTTTCAATGCACCAGCCATTTTTGTGGATGCTTTCACAAAGTATTTTTGCAAAGTAACTTTGCAGTGCACAGGGAGTTACTTATAAAGTTCATTTTATTCTGCCATTTGTTAATCCCAGCAATTTCCTCCTGCATGTTTCAGTTTGCATTGATGTTTATTTCTTTCCTCTACTTTCTCACGCTCTTGACCCCGTCACATTCAGATGAAACTAAACTCACATCCCAAAATAAATAACCACAGAGAGCACAACAAAGATTAATCACATCTCATGAGATGATTTGTTTCTCTTTTTTTCAGCAGTTTGAGGACTGCAAGAAAGATCTTTTTTTTTTTTCTTTTTTTTTTTTTTTTTTTTTTTTTTACAGCTAATGCTGTATAACCAATATGCAGAACATTTATTGGACATGATTTGCTGTTACATAAATTAATTTATGCCAAAAATTATTCTGATTACAATTATTAAAGTTATTGTGCACATAAGTCAATTCAAGTCACCTTTATTTATATACCGCCTTTAACCATACAGAATTGTATCAAGGCGGCTGTACAGTATTAAATAGGAAATAGTACATTAACAATGCCAAGGGCAATTTTCAGGTAAAGGTAGTTAATCAAATACAATAAAATAAAATACAATATTGTGTGAAGATAAAGTGTCCCCAACTAAGTCAGAGGCCTGCTTAGTATATAGTGATTTTTTTTTTCCCCGCAAAAAACAAACAAACAAACAAACAAAAAAAGGTTGTGTACATATTACTGCTTCTTTGCATAAATAAAATAATAATAATAAATAAATTAAAACTGAAGTCTCTGAAACAGGAGAAAGAGTTGGTTTAGAGTTTAGAATACTCTGTTTATAATACACCGTTAAATTAAAAGCATTCAAAATAGCATTAATTTTATTTTTGTATTTTTTATGTAATGTTTTTGGCCAAACAAACAGAGTCATATGGGAGGTGAGGACAGATATGGTGTGGATTCCACACTGTAAAATCCAATAGTTTACCTTACTTAGATATAATTAGTTATCTTTACTTAATTGCTATACTTACTAGGTTTTATTAAGTTACAGCTACTTTCAAGCAAGTAAAACAATTTACTTACTGCTTTGAGTGATGTTTACTTAAAATATTCAAGTAGCCACAAAGGAACCAATGACATTAATAAACGAGTGAGAGGCAGCAGTGCACTAATATGTTGCTAATTTGCAAAGTAATTAATTGTTAATCTGCAGTTATTTTTCACTAGTTACATTCACTCATTTCCTGAAGTCATTTTGAAAGTTGTTTCAATACAACTATATATTTGAGAGAACATCACATAAGTTGACTTCATAAATTGATGTTGATTTTCATAAAATGTCGTTTGTGTGGGCACTTGGAGCTTTGTTTTTCTTTTTATAATTTTCTTCCTATTGATGCAGCAATGCAACATGAAGTCTTTTTGATATCAAGGAAAGGAAAGTAATAAGTAGGTTGCTATTAGAAAGTAACCTTCTAATTCTGATCTTCTAATTAGCTAGACTTTTTAATTTTTTAGGTGATGCATTCTTTATGTTTATTAATGATCTTTTACAATTTCATTGTTTTTTCATAAACACCTTGAGAAACTTTCTTGGGTTGAAACAATCCTTTAATATTTATGGTAATGTGCTGAAGTCACAGACTTCAACATTCAGCACGTGAATCACAACAATGGTAACAATTCAATTTTGTTTATTTTTATTAATTGTGACAATAACCATTATATTATTTTATTTTCTCTTTTTGTTGTGCTACTACTGACACAAGTCAGTAAATAAAATTAGCAAATAAAAACAACAACAGTAAAACAAAGCAATTGCATAATTTATTCATGCCGCAATGTACTCTGGGAGTCAGTGAGTAGCTATACTAAGTCAAGCGTAAGCCTAAAGTAAATGATTGAGTACCCCCTACAGTTCTTTTTTAGTTACTAGAACTCTCATGTAAGTAAACTATACTAAGCATTTGTCAATACAACATACTATTCCTATTTCACATTACTTTTTTTAAGTAAGCCCAACTAATTAGATTTTACAGTGCAGCAAACTTTATCTCTGGACTGTAAATGGTTTATTAAAGGCTTTTATGTGTTATATGATTACCATGCAGTTTATCCTGGACTGATTTCCAGATCCCGGTTTAATGATTTACACTACCAGTCAAAAGTTTTTGAACAGTATGATTTTTAATGTTTTTAAAGAAGTCTCTTCTGCTCACCAAGCCTGCATTTATTTGATCCAAATAATAAATCTTTTAAAAAAATAAATAAGAAATATTTTTACTATTTAAAATAACTGTTTTCTATTTGAATATATTGTAAAATGTAATTTCTGTGATTTCAGAGCTGAATTTTTAGCATCATTACTCCAGTCACATGATCCTTCAGAAATCCAGGCTTGGTGAGCAGAATATAGTTTTTTAAAAACATTAACTGTCCAAAAACTATGAATATAATCATAATTAATTATATCATATAAATTAACTGAACTTTTTAGACTGATTGTGGAAAGCTGTCCTTGGGTGTTTTTCTGTAAAAACCCACTAGGTGGCATCAATCTGCAGAACTCATTTTAAATAACCAATAATCCATAGTTAAAAAGTGCGAGTATCAACAGCTAATCAGAAATGGTTTCATCAAAAATGGTCTATATCTACAGTGCAGTTCATTCAAATAGATTGTAACACTTTTTTTATTATTATTACTGGCATGAAAGTGACACTCTGTCATGGAAGCGAAGCAGATACTTACTGTCAAAGTGTTGTGGGAATGAATCAGGCAGAAAGGAGGGAGGTTTATTGACAGTCTGATAGACTGCAGTGCTGAGGAGACACTCACACTGCTTAGAGTCAACAAAGCGGAGGAGTTGAGCTTATCTCACCACCAGAGAGAAATCACTGAGACAGAGAGAGATTCCAGAGTGCTGACGTGTCTCTAGAGACAGACAGTGAGTGATGTGCTGTACAGCAATGAGCTTGAAATTACTAAGCATTTACATGCAGGTTCTGTGGAGAAGGAATGCATGTAATTCCTCAGTTACCATTACCATTCTGTGTTTTGTAGGCACAGTCAGACACATCAGAAGGGTGAGTCCAGTGCAGAGGCTGAGGGTGGGCTGCTGTGTGTCACAGTACAAATGTTTTAATGCTTTTTATCAGATCAGGCCACTTAAAGGCAGAAGGCTGGTCGATGGTCCACTCTGATGAATAGGTAATGTCATTAGCTCAGGCTGTGATTGGCAGATGCAGCTAGAGTGAGGTATCTTGGGATTGACGCACCACCCCTGGCAGTACTATGATGTTGAGCTTCATAAAATCACTTATTGGTTTATTAAATATTGATATTGACTTTCCTAGAGTAGGTCAGGCTTTTATTTTCAATATATGACAACAAAGTCAGAAGCAGTTTGTGGTAAAATATATGTTAAAGTATATATCTGAACTGTTTTAAACACTAAATACCAACATTTTGAAGGTTTTTTTCTCTTTTTTTTTCTGTGGTTCACTATTCAGTCATCATTATAGCGACATGTTTGGTGATACTGAACATCAACAATTAGTTCCAGTGTGTTTTTAGCGCCACCTGCCAGCAGAATGTGCATAAGGACACACAATACTTCTTTTTATTTAGTGTAAACAAGGGCTGTATTTCAAGTGTGATTGGCTAAATAAAGCAGGATCACTATGTCATACCAAATTAAAATACATTTGTTTTGATTCAGTAACAGGCTGGTGTAACTAAAAAACTTTAGCAGAGATGGAAGCCACATGGATCAATAGCTCCAACCAGGACAGAAGCCTCAGCCGCTAATAAATAGGCTACAGGAGTTTCTACCCACCTTTTTTTGCAACGTAAGTAAATAATTGCAGGGTAAACTGTTTTCCTTTAATGCGCTAACATTCAGATCCATTAATTGACTAGAAGAATAACGAAGTGCAGTAAATGGTAAAGGTATTTGCGCTACAAATCAATATGATTTATGTTCATCAATTGAAATAACATGATAACAAATACTGCAGTATCAAGCAACATGGTCTGTCTGTACGTCTAAAATAACTGAAAGCAACTGACACCGGAAGCCACGCACATTCAAGTTTAAAATCTGTTAAATTCAAAATCCAAGTGACGTAAAAGTGCCTTTTAAACTTTACTATAGTAGTTCTTTAAATATTAAGTACATATGTACTAATGTATTAAATATTTTGCAATGACCTAAAAATGTATAGTTTTAACAACCAGTCAGTGCAAATCAGGGTTATCATCATAAATCAACCATTAAAAATCCTATTACTTGAAATAAAATGAAATATTAAAAAACTGCAAACTTCTTTTATTTCAGCTAGTTGCCAAACCAACATTTTTATTTAGCTTAAGATGAGGTTCTAAAATAGCTAAAATAAAATTAATAATTTAATATAAAATATAAAGATAATAAAAAACAATAAAAAGATTAAAAAACTAATAATGACAAAAACACAAGGTACTAAAATTAAAATGAAAGCAGAAAATATAAAAAATCTAATTCAAAATATCAACAAAAATATAATACTATATTTATATACTAAAAACACTGGTGTAAATCAAAATTTTAATGTTATGTCGTTGTTTTTGATTCACGCTATTTTGCAGTGCTTCATGGGATGAGAAGTTCTTAATAAATTTAACAATTTACAATTACAATTTAACTTGTAGCTATACTGTTTTGTAAAGTTTGTAATGTTTTCAATCATCTCACAGCTGTTTTGGATCATGATATTGAACTGTTTTTTTCTCATTTATTTTCTGTATGGTAAAAATGAGTGGGGAAAAATACTAACAAATGTCAGAAAAAAACGTCATGTATTTTCACAATGAATTATTAATGCTATTTTTCAGTCTTGATGTTAAGTCACTAACAGCTGATCTGCTTTAAAAAGCACAATTTCTTATAACAGCAGCATATAATATGATCACATACTAGCTTAAGGCCCTCCTGAGTGTAAAATGATGGATTGTTCCTTGTTTCCGCACTTCAGTGATCTTAATGAGTGGATCTGGACAGCTGATCACAGCACTCTGGAGCTCGTCGTCGGTATATTAACAGCGAAAGGTTACTCACCCTTTATTTCTGCAGCCCCTGGCCAGAAACTGCTGACTTATGTACAAAAGCAGTAATTTAATTAGATGTGGCTTTGAGTGCTATATGTGTCCACTTCAGAGAGTTAATAGCAATGAATGTCAACAATAGCTTGTAAGTCATGTTAATGTGAAACATGCCATACGGAACAGAAAACTGAAATTAGATTTATTATTGCCTATAATTTAGAAAAAAGCTAAATCAGTAAACAACTGAACCTCTGTTGTTTCTTGCCAATGTATAAATTCAACTTTGAACCAACATGAATTTTTAAAGGGTGCATTTTAGTCCATCATGTGCTCTCTGCTGTGCATGACATGCATTAGTTTCCTGAGACGTCTTGCCGTAGGTTTTTTTTATGGCTGATGAGGAACAGATACTGTCAGCTCATGTTATTATCATGCAGGCTAAATGGGGAAGCACTTTTCTTTGCCAGTACTGTCCAGTCTCATTGCTTCAGTTTTTATTACTACAAAGCATTTGTTTACATAACACCACAGCATTAATATGTTTTCTGCCTAGTGCATTTAACATTATGAAGCAAACATGCCCAGTAACAAAGCACAAATATTCAGCCATATGGCAGTTGAATTTACATGGTAGTGTTTAATATGTTCAAAGGAATAGTTCACCCAAAAGTCGTCCAATATTTAGATGAGTTTCTTGGAGAAATTCTTTGGATAAATTTAACATTACATCACTGCTCACAGGTAGATCCTCTGCAGTGAATGGGTGCCATCAAAATGAGAGTGAGCTGATAAAAACATCACAATAATCCACAAGTAATCCACAGCACTCCAGTCCATCAATGAATGTCCTTTAAACCCAAAAAGTGTGTTTTTGTAGAAAACAAATTTATCATTAAGATGTTTTTGACTTCAAACCATTGCTTCCAGTTAAAATATGAGTCTAACATTGCTTTCTTCTTTTTTTCAGTCATCTTGTCTGAATCAGGAGAGAAATATGCACAGATCAAGCACCTTTTTTAAGCCAAAACAGTTCTAAACAAATACCTTTTTTCATGGAACATCTAGGATTTTTAGGTGAACTATTCCTTTAAAATGCACAGTGTATTCATTTTATTTTATAGAGTAAAAAGAAATTGTTAAAATTATATTTTTATCAAGGCATATAGATCATTAAAGAAGTTTACTTCCAGAACAAAAATGTACAGATGATGTACTCACCCCCTTGTCATTCAAGATGTTCATGTCTTTCTTTCTTCAGTCATAAAGAAGTTATGTTTTTTTAGGAAAACATTTCAGCATTTTTGTCCATATAGTGGACTTCTATGGTGCCCTGAGTTTGAACTTCCAAAATGCAGTTTAAATGTGGCTTCAAACAATCCCAGCCGAGGAAGAAGTGTCTTATCTAGCGAAACGATCAGTTATTTTCATAAAAATAATACAATTTCAAATGCTCGTCTTGTCTTACTCTGCCTGAACTGTTTTTTTCCAGTTCATGACTGTTAGGGTATGTCGAAAAACTCCCATCTCATGTTCTCCCTCAACTTCAAAATCGTCCTATATCGCTGTTTTACCTTTTCTGTTAAGCGTGTTAGATCTTCTTTACATGTTCACTTTGCAAAGACTGGGTTGGTACTTCTGCAGCGATGTAGGATGATTTTGAAATGATTTTACAGAAAATACTCGTAAAATTATCGTATTTTAAAGAAAATACGATGGGAGATTTTCGACATACCATAACTGTCTTGAACCAGAATAGGCATAGTTCAGGCAGAGTAAGACAAGACGAGCGTTTAAGATTAAGAAGTATGTAAATCATATTTTTTTAATGAAAATAACCAATTGTTTTGCTAGATAAGACCGTTCTTCCTCGGCTGGGGTCATTTACAACTGCATTTGGGATTGTTTGAAGCCGCATTTAAACTGCATTTTGGAAGTTCAAACTCAGGGCACCATAAAAGTCCACTATATGGAAAAAATGCTGAAATGTTTTCCTCAAAAAACTATTTCTTTACGACCACAGAAAGAAAGACATGAACATCTTGGATGACAAGGGGGTGAGTACATTATCTGTACATTTTTGTTCTGGAAATGGACCTCTCCTTTAATAAAGTAAAGTGCTACAGTTGCAAAATGTCAAATATATAATAATAGTAATTGTATGTTTATGTCTAAATCTACTCTGAATGCACACACACATTCACGTTCTTATGTTTCTCCCAGTAGTGACTTTCTGCAGGAAAACTCGACAGAGCAAAGCTGTCCTTGTGACGACTGATGGCATGAACCAGAAACCCGGCTAACTGCTTCTCCAGAAGCTCCACGACGGCTTTGGCGTCTCCCTTCCTCGCAGGACCTTCCATCATCTGTTTGACACTCTCGTCGGGCACAGGCTGAGGATTGCTGCTGAACGAGACCAGCAGGTTGGTGTCATTTCCTTGAGATACTTCGAAATAATTCTGCCCGGCCACACACTGAAAGTTTTGTCCGGCTCTCAAGTTCCTGATTTTGCCCAAGTTACTAATGACTCTGATGGACCAGCTCACCCAGTCGTACTTCTTCACCAGGAAGTCCAGCAGCTCCCTGGCCATTTCCTGAAGGTTCCCATTTTCTTTTTCCTTCACAAGCCTCTTGATGTCCATTTCAGCTTGCTCTGGAAATGAATCCACACATCTCTCTATCATTTCCTTCATTTTCGTCTCGATTTCTTGGATTTTCGTGCTCCACTCGCGAATCTTCTCCTGTTCCGATTCCTCTCCCTGAGTAAGGAAACAATATCCCAGCAGAGCGATGATTCCCAAGCACAGCAGCTCCTTCAGCCTGACGCAGAAGTCTTCCAGAACCCTTCTGTTTCTAGCCTCGTATTGTTCCACAACATCCAAGATTGGCTCCCCAAATGTGCTGTTCCCCATCACAGCGTCATATAGTGCACAAAGGTTTTTCTCCCCACCGGTTATGAAGAAATGCTCTAAGAACAAGCGTTTTTTGACCTCTTTATACTCAGGTTTGGCCTCCAGAATGTCTATGTATTTTCTGAACTGGTTCCGCACATTTTCCTCCACAGAAAAGAACTGGGAATCCAAACGCCTCCTTCTGATCTCAGAGTCAATGTCCTGTAGCTGGCATGAGAGGACGTCCAATTTGCTCCGCACAACTAGAAACTGATCTTTGACGTATGTGACCTCCTTGCTTTCCACATTGTCCAAAACCAGCCTCAAAACCGGTGCAGAAGCTTCAAAAAGAGGACACAGCTCCCCAACAGCGCTGGCCAGCACCTCGGCTCCTCTCTCAAACATCTCCATTACGGCTTCAATGGCCTCCTTCTTCTGGGCTACAACCCGCTCTAGTGGACTGGACATTTCTTTAAAAGCAAAACCTCAACACACACAAAGAAAAGCAACAGTAATTTGATTTAAAATGCACTTGAGGTAAATTTTTAAATGATGTATGCAGTTTGCATTAAATTATATTTAATTATGTTTTAAACATATTTTAAGAAAACACAACAGGGATGTAGTTATAAGCATGTGATGCAGTATATTCTATCTTAATTTCTTATATCTTAGTACAGCCCACTAGTTTTCATAACACGTATGCATTTTGCATGTACATTTTGTTCTTTTTGATTTCAAAATGCACTGAATCATTGTTTTATGTTCACATAAATGGATGTGTTTTAATTCAATTTGATAGTCAAGTTTTTGTTTAGCTCTCTTCTTCAAATTAATTGATGGGACTGAGACTTTTAAAATAGCCAAATGGACCCTTTACTGCCTTAAATGTTAAAAATAAAATACACAAATACATAATGAATTATTTAGGCTACATTTGCATTAGGCTACATTTGACTTCATAATGCACTGAATCAGGTACATGACAAATGCAAATTATTTGATTTAGTTTGGTTTATGTTCACAAAAATGCAAAAGGTCATGTGATTTAACTGAGTTAGAGAAAAAAACAGTCTAGTATGCAGACAAATAGTTTTGTTCAGTTTTCTTCAAATTAAACGATGGGACTGCAGCATCATAAGACATTTAAAAAGGCCCAATGAACCCTTTTAATGCATATATGTCTATCTGTCTATCTATCTATCTATCTATAAGTATTTTATAGTAGGTATAGGTGTTATCATAAATTAAAAACACAATGACATATAAAGTACAAAGGACAGTTCTAAAAAAAATTATGAGAACATGTTTAAGATTTGAATCTAACATTACCCTTAAATGGTTAAAGCTGTAAAAGATCAGCCATGCACAGTAAGGATAAATAACTGAGGAGTTAGATGATTTTAAAATAATGTTGTTCAATAAAACACAAAATGAATCATTTAGGCTTTATTCGTAAATCCAGAGTTCAGGACACACCTTGCTAATCTGTCTAAAGCTCTAACGCAGTCTGCTTCATGGACGTGTCCTAATTATGCGCATCCTTGACATCACATCATCATCCCTAGCAAAAATAGTAAAACAGGTTTCTCACGCCTCTCAGGATGAAGAGCTGCTGGTGTGACCTCCAAGTTTCCAAATTATTCCGACAGTTTCAGGTTCGACTTCAAAGCAGAATGTCGTGATCATATGCTCTGTATGGAAAAGATGTGCGTGAGTGTGTGTGTGTGATAGAGAGAGAGAGACAGACGGTGTGAGAGAGAGTTGCGCGCACTGGTAGGTTTGGGGTGGTTTTGGAAAGCTGTTGGTGACTGTCGGATCAATGTTTTATATTTGACTGCGGTGTATTTTTATAGTTTGTTTACAGATGGATGTGTGATGTGCAGCTCAGGGATCAATTTTTACACGAGACTGTTTAATTGCAGTTTATTTTGCGTCGTGCGCAACATCTTACGCGCCACTGGATTAACACGAACGTGCGCAGATTTGGGATTTTCGCATCTCACTATCACAAAGAAGGTATTTCATAGATTATTTTATATCACACATTGTATATTAGTTAGTATAATATCATTATATTACATTTGTTGTATTTGACAGATAACGTGATACTCGTGTGTCTAATAGATAGGTTGTGCGTAAGTGTGTTAATGGATAGCTCAGAGGTTATATAGATGCCACTTTCGAAGCTAAAATATTTAATAATTAGCCTGTTGTTATATGAATGTTTATTGGATTTTTATTTATTTATTTATTTTTATTGTTGAGGTTAATCATCACTAGCTTGTAGGCTTATATAATTCACGTATTAGACTGGAGATAGTTGTCATAGTTTTTCATCTAGAGATTTTTTTTTTTTTTTTTTTTTTTTTTTTTTTTTTTTTAGTAGGTTGTTTTTAAAAGAATGTTTTTAGAGAAATACTTTTAAAAATGTTGACGTTTCGACCATAATTGTCCAGGAAAAATTATACTTCTGGCAGAGTTTATGCTGTAAATTGTTACAATATGCTAATACTTTAATACTTTAATACTTAATACTTTATTTTGCTATGTAATTATAAATGATAATATATTTGTATTCGTATATATATGAATTATATATAATTTATATATGTTATAAATATAATTTTCTTTCATTTGCAATTATTTTAATTGATTTAAAGGACAGAAACACAATTAATGAAATTGGTTTGACCAACAAAAATGGCTGTATAAAATTATACCGTATAAAGCAGCAACATAGAAGAAATTGTTTATATGAGTAAAATTAAGAAATACAGAGAGTATCAATGTGACAACTTGCCCCAAGGTGCAAACTGACCTTGAGAACAGCCAGTTAAATCTAGCTTCGTTATATGGCTGAATGTATTTCAGCATGGCTTTTTTGTTTCGCAGCTTGTTTACCCAATAAAACATTATAATAGTGTAATTTTAATTTTAAGTAAAAAATGTCCTGATTTTAGAGCTTATTATTTGAAAACATAGATAACCACTCCTAGATAAAACATGTATACAATTGTATTTTTTACTCAATATTATGCTTCATGTCATTATATAAAGCCTTTATGACAACTTGTTCTGGTCTCTGGTACTTAGAAATGGAAAAATTATGTTGAATGTAATGCATTAATCTTAAATGGCATTTCTGCACCTTGGCACATTGTCCTATATATATATATATATATATATATACTTTTTTTTCTCATAGTCGTGTATCCAGCTGGAGGACTCTCTCTCTGGCCAGTTATGGCTCAGGATTTGGCAGAGTTGTCTGAAAGAAAGTCGCAATGGGTAAAGTACTTTTTTTTTTCCTTTATCATAATGAAAAATAAGCTTCTATTATTATTAGCTTGATCATAATTGTTTTTAGAGTGTATATTTGTGATTATGTGAAGAATAGCTAGTTGAGCTAAATCTTATGCAATCTGGGACATCTAGTGTCAGGATGAGAAGTTGCATACAGACAAAATCTTTCATATCCTTGACATATGCGACCCTGGAGCACAAAACCAGTCATAAGTAGCACAGGTATATAGTAGCAATCGCCAAAAATACATTGTATGGGTTAAAATGGTCAATTTTTCTTTTAGACCAAAAATCATTAAGATATTAAGTAAAGATCATGTTGGAGATGTTTGTAAATTTCCTACCATAAATATATCAAAAAAATAATTTACATTCATGATTAGTAATGCATTGCTAAGAACTTCATTTGGACAACTTTGCACCCTCAGATTCCAGATTTTCAAATAGTTGTATCTTGACCAAATATTGACCTATCTAACTATCTGAACAAACCATACTGGAAAGCTTATTTATTCAGATGAAAGAAATTTCAGTTAAAAAAAAAAAAAAAAAGTGAGCCTTATGACTGCTTTTGTGGTCCACGGTCACATATGAAGTTTTATCAGTTATGCATTAAAAAATAGCTAAATATCATTTAATAAATAAATAATAATTTAATAATTAAAATAGTCATAAAATGTACTATGGATGTAATATATAATATATATATATATATATATATATATATATATATATATATATATATATATATATATATATATTTTTTTTTTTTTAAATAAGTAAATAAATAATTATATAAATAATAAATAAATACAAAAAATTGCTCACCGTGGCTGGCTTAAACTAACTGTGTGTCTTTAAAATGAAATCAAAAATATGTGTATATATCATATCTTTGTTTATTCATAAAACTGTAGAGTACATTACACAATGCCAAAAAAACCCCAAAACAACAATAACAACAACAACAAAACAATTAAATGACATTCTAGAGAGACAGAGATTTATGAGAAAAGTATTTTAAGGCTATATATCATTAGAATGAGAGATTTGTAACATTATTTTGCATTAAAGATAAATAATTATTTGGATTTTGGCTTGGGCAGATTCAGTATGAGTGCACTGTACAGAAAGACGAATACATTACTTTAAAAAAATAAACATCAGTTTATGACAGTTCAATATAACTTGTTTCAGAAGTGCAGAGTATTTGCAAAAAAACAGTAGGAATGGGTTAATAGGTTGTTCAGGATAGCTGCAAGGTAGCTGCTACAGTGTTTTAAGTGATACAGACAACTAGATGGATAGACATACAGCAGTTGCTAAGGCAATGACAGATAAAATAGAGAAAACAGAAAGAAAGGGGAAAGGGGTCACATGGTGTAGAATCACTCATAACTGTTTAACACTTCTGACATCTTTTTGGCCACATCTTTCATCTTCTCTTCCCACTCGATGCGCAGGGCTTCCTCATCATCCCCGACAATGCCAGCATAACTCATCAGAGCAATAAGGCCGATGCAGAACAGGTATGTGAGTCGAGTGCAGAGGTTTTCCATGACCCGCTGGTCGCCCTGTGAATGTTTCATGTAGACCTCTAGGATGGGCTGGCTGAAGAGCTTTGATTCGCCCATCACGCCACCATACAGCGTGTGCAAGTTCTGATCACACTGATTGATCACAAAGCTCATTTCAAATTCTTTCTTGCGCTGTTCATGTGCTGCCGATACCTCCACAGTGTCCATGAATTTGGAAAACTGATTACGAATGTTTTCTTCTACACGACAGTACAGGCCATCCACAGTCTCCTTCCTGATCTGAAGCAATACGTTCTGGTTCTGCTGTGAAATTTCGTCCAGGGCTCGATTCACGCTGCCAAACTCACGTTTGAGTTTCTGAATGTCTTCATCGTCCACGTGATGCAGCACTACCCGGATGAGAGAACCAGCCATGCCGAAGATGGGATTGACCACCGCTGCTGCTGATGAGATGGTGGCCACACATTCGAGAACCTTTACTAGACCCCTCTTCAGCTTGTCTTGGTCTTCCGAAATATCATTTTCAGCCATTGTGTCTGGAAGAAGAGCCCTTCCCAGTGATGTTTACCTGAAGAAGAAACATACAAAATAATAATAGAGCAAAAGATGCGGTAATTACATCTTTTTTAAATTAAACGGCAGCAAACTTCCTTGATTATTACGCCGGAGTAAGAGTATAGTTCCTAGCCATATCAGCCTAGAAAATCACAACTTTTCATTTTCCGTCCGTCTTAGTACACGATGTAACTACAGAAGAGTCAAGTTTTAAATAGGAAAAATATCGCCATTATATATGGTCATTTTTGAACGAGATGCTATCGGTCTAATCAGATTCAATGATCTATGCTAAGCTATGCTAAAAGTGCTACCGCCAGACCCAGAGATCGGCTGAATGGATTCGAAAAAAGGGCAAAACTCAACTGTTTAACTCTAGGGGAGTTGGACAATGAGCCTATTTTCAAAAAAAGTGGAGTGTTGTTTTTGAACAAATTGACTGAATGAATCATTCTCTTGTTTCCTTCAGAAATTAATTTGCGTTTTTTTAATGTATGATTCCATGACTCACTCATAAAGACATTTAGTTCCAGAAAAGTCAAACATTTTATTTTAAATAAGCATTTTTGAATGAAACGTTTAAAGGATTAGTGATTTTATTACAAACAAGAAAAATGTATATACTTGTTAACCACAAATGCTAATTTTTCACTAACTCTGCGAT
Organism: Labeo rohita; assembly: GCF_022985175.1. Classification (NCBI taxonomy): domain Eukaryota; kingdom Metazoa; phylum Chordata; class Actinopteri; order Cypriniformes; family Cyprinidae; genus Labeo; species Labeo rohita. The sequence goes on from NC_066884.1 coordinate 5,545,698, forward strand.
GCGCGTGAGCGCCTTCACACATTTCATAATTATGTTGGAAAAGTCATGCATGGTTAGTTCTTTGTGTACTTCATTTCAAAATGGTAGAGTAGGGCAAAAAACTTGTTGTTTTACCTTATTTTGTAAAGGGCGTTAGACTTTATTTGCACATTCGCTCAGTGAACACTGGTTCGGTACTTCCGCCTACGTCACACATTTGCGATTACGTAATGCTTGAGGTCAAGCTAGTGCAAGATGAGTACTTGTGGCTAAAAAGTAAATAAATTTGTGTTTTTTGTAGAAAATTAAGCTGCATTGAAACTGCAATTTGGAAGTTTAATGTCTCACTCTTTAGAACGGTTGTTTATTTACTTTTTGAATGAAACAGTTTTGAATGAATCGGTTGACTAAATGATTCACTCATAAAAACAGTCACTTGTCACCACCTACTGACATATCTACATATCTCTGTAACTTGCAGAATTAGTCACTTTCTCGTTTGGAACATATATATTTAGAACATTTTATAACTTTCTATGTTTTTTGAGAATGTATTGAGGATGTAAAAAGAGCTGAAGAATTCTTAAAATCTTCTTTTGTGTTCCACAGGGGGGGAAGAAAAAAACAACTGCAAAAACAGTAATGCAGATTTAGAAAGACACAAAGGTAAGTAAATAATTACATATGTTTTTTATTTTAATTTATTTATTTTATTGAAATGCTCCTTAAGTATCACACTTAATATGCTAAAATGAGGTCTTACTTTGAAATGTCTTCTGGGATGAAGGCGATTTGCTTCTGATATCATAAATAGATGTATTTTCAAGAGTCTGCTAGAACTGAGATAAAATACAATTCTGTGATATACATTCATTTAAAGTGTGTAATGTTTACAATTCTGATCTGAATTGTTTAAAAACAGTTCAAATTTTTAGTTACACTATTGCATAAATAGGCTACACATGAATTATAACCAAGCTTATATTTGCAATATATGTTGATGTTATATATTAGAAAACTATAGATGAAAATATTGGAAATGTTTAAAAATGACCTGCTACAGACCTTAGTTTCAGTATCAAAGAGATCTAACACCACTTTACAGACTGTGAACCATCTAAACACTTTTTAGTGAGATTTAGGACTTAAGTTATTATTTTATTTGAATATTTCAGGTCAATTTTTCTTGTATAAAGCTTTCTCATTTTACAGAGTGCTGGATGTTTATTTTCATTATTGGGATCAAGACAGAATATTTACAACTTTGTCTAGCCAAAACACAACAATACAACATCTCTCAGTTTTCTCAAGCAATGTGAGTATTGGGAAGATCTTCATCGCATCTAGAGTAGATGACTTCATCTAGCTGCTGGAGTCTGTTATAGCTCCCCCTAGCTGCTGCTTCATATTTCTTGTTCATGCTAAGAATCATATCCTCTTTCTACCATTCTCAAACTTTAACAAACAATACCTAAAAAAAAAATCTACCCATTGACATTTGCCTCTTTTTGTTGCCTGATATTTCTATTCTTACCTCTTCAGTTTGGTACCTCCCTTGACTGCGCGTCTTCCCAGCAGTCACTGCAGGATGGGCAGTTTCATCTGAGCTCAGTGTGAAGGGGTGTACAGATGGACTGTACCATTATCTTACAGGGTCCTGGTAAATGAAACAGATTTGCTCTTTCACTGCCCTTCAAATGTTCTTGATGCAATCAATTTGTTTACTAATGACATGTCGCAGTTATGAATATGAATGTACTGGTCAGAAAATTATCAGTATTTCATTGCATCTGTCTATCAGATGCATCTATCCATCCATCCATGGGAGGTGTAGATGCTGTCCGTGGTGCTGCAGGACTCCAGATGTGTCATGTGATCCTTCACACTGAAAGGATGCAGACCTGCTTTAGACGTTATACAGTTGCATTGCTGGTAATGTATGATCCTCTAAAGGTGGAGTAATGCAAAATGCACGTAGCCAGTTCCTAAAACTTAAAGTTCCTGTTTTCCCACTTGTGCACCAAAACACAGACATGATGAGGAAGTGGTTGGCAGCCCTATGACACAGACTGCATAGTTAAAGTTAGACAGACATCATCTTTTTCCTGTTATTTGGTCAGACAACGCTGTATAAGAGCAGTTTGTCATGCTGGAGTCATGCTGATTCTCTGCTGTTATTGTGAGATGATTCTCTCCACAATGAGTGAAATTATTCCTAAAACTGATGAAAAGAAGTGTAAATGGCTATCCAAAGTGGCTATACATCAAAGACACAGACAAGGACTGAAAAGTAAGAGATTTTTCTGACATTTAGTTCATTCATTTGACACCATGAGTAAGATAAATATAAGTAAGTAAGTAAGTCTGTTTAATAATAGTCTAGAATGCAACCAATCACTGTAATTGTGATAAGTAAGTTTCAGTTTTGACATTAAACTTATTTTATTTCAGCTGGTTGTCAATGTAAAATGTCTCATTTTCATGTATATGTATGTAAGTACTAACACTAAATGAACTAAAACTAATCCATAAATAAATCAAAATACTACTAATAAATACTATATAGACATTTAAAAAAATAATAATAATAAAATTGACAAAAACACAACAAAATCACTAAAAATGTCATCAAAATTAAAGTGAAAACACAAAATCGAAAAATAAAATCAGATATAAAACTACACTCAGCTGATTGCAAATGTAAAATTTCTTATTTCATTGAAGTACTGAAACAACTAACACTAAATGAACTAAAACTAATAAAAAATAAATAAAAATACTGCTAATAAATACTATATAGACATTTTTAAAAACAAAAACTAATAAAAATGACAGCAACACAACAAAATCACTAAAAATGTCATAAAAATTAAAGAGAAAACACAAAATCGAATTCTAAATATAAAACTACACTCAGCTGATTGTCAATGTAAGTACTAAAATAACTAACACTAAATGAACTAATAAAAACTAATAAAAATGACAAAAACACAACAAAATCACTAAAAATGTCATTAAAATTAAAGTGAAATAAATAAATAAAAATACTGCTTATAAAGACTATATGGACATTTTTAAAAACAAAAGCTAATAAAAATGACAGAAACACAACAAAATCATTAAAATACCATTAAAATTAAAGTAAAAACACAAAATCTAAAAATGAAAACGAATTCTAAATATAAAACTACACTAAAAAAAATCCTTAAAATATGACATAATGTACTGTATTAATATGAAATCATTTTCCATACAGTTTTTTTTTTTTTTTTTTTATGGTCTGATTTATTATTATGGTTTATGTATGCCTGTAGCCACAAGATGTCACTTCAGCTCATAATTAATGCTGTGATGTTCATAGTAAATAAATATACAATGATCAGCATGATTTCTGAATATGTGTGATGAGGACCTGTAAGGTCATGGAAAATCAGACTAGTTTGTCCTGTTAACTGAAACAAAAACATTTTCAGTTAACTAAGCTTGTTTTGTGTCTGTATCATTTGTTTCATAAATATCATGGCAGATTGGGTTTTATTTTGTAGTAGCACTTGACTGACATGGCAGATTTTCAGAGGAGGAGGTGAATTGAATTAATGAAGTCAAATTCGTTGTTCCCAAAACAGATATTTCAAATAAATTCACTGCAGTGGCCTCCATGCTGAGATCACATGACCAGCCTGCAGCCATATTTTGCAATTTGACTTCTTAGTAATTAAAGTAATAATACTAATAATTATTTGTTTTATATAGCACTAGCTGTTTTTGTGCTTAAGTATTGTTGTTTCCAGCCCTGATCTGTTTAATCCAAGTACTAGACACTAGGCAACCTGCCGCTCTCTGCACATTAAGATCATTCTTTAGACTCAAGCGATCGATAGACGTCTAGATCACAGGAAGCAGGCAAATGTTTAGTGGCTTGTTGGAGGCTTTATATGGATTGCAGTCCATTTTACCTAAGCGTGTTTTTTGATGCTCTTAAAAACGACAGATGAAACCTCAATTCCCAAACCCTGCACCACAAGTCTCTGATTAACAGTGAACACCAGCGCTCTCCAGTTTTTCTTTGTGCTGTGTGGCTGCTTTGACTTTATGTTTGGTTGAGCATGTTTTATCCAGTTTGTCATGTTGCTTTAGTTCTAAACCAGGGCTATTATCATTAAATAAAACTATTAAAAACATTTTGTTAATTAAAACAAAGCTGAAATAATAAATATCAAATGAATAACTTGAAATAAATTAAAATTAGAAATGTTGCTTTGGCAACTAAATAAATACATTTGAAATCCAAATTTGAAGCTTGAAATTTAAATAAAATGTAAATTTGAAATAATAATAAAAAAAAATGATATTACTGAACTGAAATTAATACGAAAACTGAAACATGCAGAACAAAATTACTACAAGTTAAGATTAAATCAAAATGAAATGTGAAAATATAAAAAGTAATTAAAATATTGATAAAAATTATAATAGAATACAAATGCCATGTACTAGACTGAAAATGGTCAGAAAATAAGGTAGAAACATATATACATGCCATATGTAGATTTAAATATGTAGAAACAATACATACAGCATTTTTAAAAGTTTGTTCAGATGTAATTTTTTATTTTTTTAAAAAAAGGAAAAAGTAAAGGAAAAGAGAATTTGGGCTAATTAATTTTAGTAATGCTTCTGAATTTACTAAAATACATAGATATTTTGTTTTTTATTTTCTCTTACAATCATGACGTCAATTTGGATATACAAATTAGTTGTCTAAATCAGAAAATTGCTGACATCATCAGTCAATACAGTCAATAATATCAGTTTTAGTTTGCATGTAAGAAACACTGAATCTGAATACACAAACAAATCTTTCTGGAATTTTGTGTGACATGCAAAAAAAGAAAAAAAAGGTACAAGCTGATTCTATCACTGCTGTCATCACAATATTACTGCTATATATGCACAAACACATGCTGTTGACCTTCAGAAAGGTCAGAGGAGAGACAAACACAGAGAACAGCATTGCACTACTCAGCTCTCACACATTGTGTGAAATTAGAGCGAGTGCAGATGGAGCCAAAACAAGATCAATATACCGATTAGAACCTTAATACGCTAATGGTTTGGCGAACGAGTGGACAGAAATAAACCCATGAGCGCAATCAGAGCGTCATTTACCTCCTGCTTCCAAAGACTGAAACTGACACTTTATTTTCTTTAAATCAACTTCCCTTTATTGAAATGAGGTTTCCATGGATCCCCAACAAATATGACCTAAACATAAACTTTGCCTGATGAAATCATTTAAAATTGAATAATTATTTTATAATTAAATGAATAATTGCTTTGTGTGCATAATCTTAAAATACATGTAGTTTTTTTGGCATGTTGCTGCTTTCATAACTGAAAAATAGTGAAAAATAAATAAATAAATAAAAATTCTGCATAATTAAATTAATTGTATTTAACAAACAAATAAATAAATACATACATAAATAACAGTTTTAATGTATATACACAAGTTTTATTAAGATACTATTATATTTTTATTAATATTTAGTTTTATAGTTTTATATTTTCTGTTTTCATTTTAATATTAGTTAACATTTTAGTGAACTGTCATGTCTTTTTGCCATTTTTATTAGTTTTAGTTTTTTAAAAAATATGTCTATAGGTATTTTAATAGATTAAGTTAAATGAAAAACAGAAATGTTGCTTTAACTAGCTGAAATAAAATTGAATAAATTTAAAATAACATTTCTAGTTAACATTTCAGTAAAATTTTGTGTCTTTGTCATTTATATTAGTTTTATTTTTTTTGTTTTAAATATGTCTATAGTTATTTCAATACATCAAGTTAAATGACAAAGAGAAATGCTGCTTTAACTAGGTGAAATAAAATTAAATAAAATCTAGTTTTTTATATTTATATTTCAATTAAAGTTGTTTTTTCTATAGTTTCAGTTTTAGTTAACTAAAATAACCCTGATGTACACAATTTCAACAAACATATTTCAATTAATTAGTTAACATTTTAGTAAACTGCTGTCTTTTTGTCATTTTTATTAGTTTATTTTTTTTTTTGTACTATGTTTACTACTATGTACTAGTAGTTATTTTGATACATCAAGTTAAATAAAAAAGAGAAATGATGCTTTAACTAGCTGAAATAAAATTAAATACATGTAAAAAATAATTTAATATAAAAAGTTAGTTTTTTTATATTTCAGTTAAAGTAGTTTTTTCTATAGTTTTAATTTTAGTGTTAGTTAACTATAATAACCCTGATGTACACAATTTCAACAAACATATTTAAATTAATTAAAAACAATGAGAAAAAAACAAGGTTCTGTCTGTGCATTGTGTTTGAGGGGTGTGGCCATAATCTCATGAATATTTAATTATGGTGTCCTAGGCAAAATAATGACTAATTAGTTGCTGCTGATAATTAATAATGATTATAGCTTTGTTTACAGTTCTGTGTGATGCAGTTTTGAGTTGTGATGTTATTTTATTTCAGATCATCATGATGTTATGCAGAATTTTTTTTATGAGTATTGAATGTAAGCTGGTCTTTAGTTTGTGCAAAAAGTTTATTTGCAGCATCATTTTGTGGAGAACAACAGTAAGATCTTTTCGCAAAGGTTTTATAGGCACAATAAGACACATCAGACAGATGAATCCAGTGTGGAAGCTGAGGGTGAGCTGGTGTGTGTCACGGTACAAATGTTTTAATGCTTTTTATCAGATCAGGCCACTTAAGGCCAGGAAGCCGGTCGATGGTCTACTCTGACGAAAAGGTAATGTCATTAGCCCAGGCTGTGATTGGCAGATGCAGCTAGAGTGAGGTATCCTGAGACTGATCGACCGCCTTGGCACTACTGCGATGTTAAGATTCATGAAATCACTCATTTATTTATTAAATATTGATATTGACTGATGCCCTTTTCTGGAGATGGTTGCGGTTTCATTTGCCTGTATTTAAAAGTTTTAAAGCAGTCCAGCAAAACATGTTGCTGTGTCAGACTGGAATGATAGATGTTTGTTTTGGTCAAGTAACAGACAGGTTTAAGGTTCAGCCCTTTTTCAGAGACAAAAGCCACATGGATCAATAGCTCCAACCAGGACAGAAGCCTCAACCGCTAATAAATACAGGCTGAGCCATGCACTTCCATTCAGATTCTGAAACCGGAGCATGATCAACTGCTTTAAAAATTTTAAATATTACAGGATGCACAAGTATTTGTATAAGATGCTCGCCACCTTCATAAACAAACATAATGCATGATAAAAAATAATGCATGATTAATCACAAAGGAAAAATATGGAGGAAATAATATTTCTTTTTGCTTCCGAACAAGAAAAAACCATCTAATCTTTGTAATTTTTTTTTCAGAATGGTGTTTTTTTTAATGAGAGACGATTGCTTTGGTAATGCTTTTTTTTTTAAACCATTAACTTTCAACAACTGCAATTTTTATGAACCTATAAAAGATACTATAATGATTTGCTTTGTCATTAATCAAAAACTTATTGACATATAAAGAGGACGGTCATACTGGATTATGTGTGTAGGGGTCAAAGGTCACCACCCATGGCAGATTGATTGTAAGGTCACAACTTGAATGGTTATAAATGGCTTTTAATGATCTTGCACCAGTGGGTCAAAATGGTCCTCTAATAATGTAGTTTTTAAAATATTATTTTGATTTCCTGTGGTTTTAAATATACAGTTGAGGTCAAAAGTTTACATATACTTTGCAGAATCTACTAAATGTTAATTATTTTGCCAAAATAAGATGGATCATACAAAATGCATGTGTGCATTTATTTAGTACTGACCTGAATAAGATATTTCACATAAAAGGTTTATACATATAGTCCACAAGAGAAAATAATAGTTGAATTTATATAAATGACCCCATTCAAATGTTTACATACACTTGATTTTTAATACTGTGTTGTTACCTGAATGTTTTTTTTTTTTTTTTTTTTTTGTGATAGTTGAATCCCTTGTTTGTCCTGAACAGTTAAGCTGCCTGCTGTTCTTCAGAAAACTCCTTCAGGTCCCACAAATTCTTTGTTTTTCTTTAGCATTTTTGTGTAATTGAACCCTTTCCAACAATGACTGTATGATTTTGAGGTCCATCTTTTCACACTGAGGACAACTGAGGGACTCATATGCAACTATTACAGAAGGTTTAAACGCTCACTGATGCTCCAGAAGAAAAAGCAACGCATTAAGAGCCAGGGGTGTAAACTTTTGAACAGAATGAAGATTTGTACATTTTTCTTATTTTACCTAAATATAATATTTTTTTTCATTTAGTACTGTCCTATAGAAACTACAGAAGATACTTGCAAGAGAAGACAAAATAGGTGAAATGTACCCTAATCTTTAAATTAAAAAATGTAATGCATTGTGTTTCCTTCTGAAGCATCCCTCTAATTTTGGTAAAATAATTAACATTTTGCAGATTCTGCAAGGTGTATGTACATTTTTACCTCAACTGTAATTATGCATTTACAATCACATTTTTAGCATTAATTAAAATAAACACACAGAATAGAGTAAAAGGATACAGTGGAAATGAATCCTCCCTCCTGAGTGTTAAATGATGAATTGTTCCTTCACTTGGCACCTCAGTGATTTTAATGACTGGATCCGGAGAGCTGATCACAGCACTTCGGAGCTCGTCGGCTTTATATTAACAAAGTGAAATGTTACCATGTTTCTGCAGGCCTTCACGAGAAAATGCTGACTTGTGTGCACAAACAGTAATTTAATTAAATGTGGCTTTGGGTGGTATATCACAGCAATGGGTGTCAGATATTGAAACTATTTCTTATGCAAAAGATCCTTGTTTTACTTTTACTGAAAGCTCAGTTTGTATGGGCTGCTGAGACAAGACAAAAAAGACTGAGATGTGTTCATTGCCTCTTTTCATGGTTGGTAGGGCATTTTTATTCTGTCAGCTTTATGTAGGTCATTCTCACAAAGGCCAACTTGCCAGTCCTGGCACAAGTAAAATACAGTGTACTTGGTCCAAAAGCCATTTTTCCTGCTTTTAACCATTTCACAAAAACATTAATTTATGCATGATGTTGTTAAAAGCAGCAGTTCCCATACCATTTGTGTCTTCAAGCCCCCTCAGTGTCCACAACATTAGGACTGATTAAAAAATCTTTTTTACTCCTGTTAAAATAAATTTTATGCCATTTGAGTTGCTCCAATTTATTTGTATGCAATTCTAAAGGTCCACTAAGGTGCTTTGAAACACGCAGTTGACGTCATTTCAACTGATACAGGAAGACATATCAAGCAGTCCCGCCCCCTTTTTTTAAATAGCCAATAGCATTTTGGGACGTTTTGGATTCTAGAGAGCATTTGATTGGACCGAAAGTTTGAGGAGAAGATGAAATGCAGAGTTATGTCATCACAGTTGTTGATTTATACTGGTGGAAGTTAGAGACTGTGAGTTTTGAATGCTTATATATTTTAAATGTGAATTTTGACATTGTTTTGGAGCACACTACCTTATAGATAACCTTAAGGCTAACATATTAATACTAAAAGTCTAGAAGGTATAGAAGGTCTAGAAATCACACTTAAAACATATATATATATATATATATATATATATATATATATACGGAGAATGAATATAAATATATATATATAACTTTTTTCTTTGGGAATCCTGGTACTTCAATGAAGAGACAACTCTTCAAGTTGTTGAGGGGGTAAATAAAATAAACAACATGTTGATTTTTAATTGTTTGAGCTTCTTTTAATGCTTGTTTTGTCTTATTTTAAAACATTTTAAGTCATTTTGAGTAAATTTGCTGAGGCCCCCAGTGGTTTCCAGTTTCCTGGTTGAGAATTCCTGGTTTAAAGGCATGATTTTAGCCAGATACATACATAATTATACCATAAAATAATATAAATTGGGTGTAATTGGATATAAAAGTGCAGTTAAACTGGTTATTCTTAACAAGATCACTTTGGTTTCAGTTTAGAACAATGAAAAGAAGAATTACAATAAATGCAATAACTTTTTGTTAGAGACAGTAAGCTGACAATAAACAATGCCACATAAATACTGTTTTTCAAGGCATAGATCATGGATAAATACAGTAAAGTGCTGTTATAGAATATTTTGTATTTAGTGTAATTTAAAATGCTGTTAAATAATGATCCTGATTAGCCTTTCTAAATCTACTCTGAATGCACACACACATTCACGTTCTTATGTTTCTCCCAGTAGTGACTTTCTTCAGGAAAACTCGACAGAACAAAGCTGTCCTTGTGACGACTGACGGCGTGAATCAGAAACCCGGCTAACTGATTCTCCAGAAGCTCCACGACAGCTTTGGCATCTCCCTTCCTCGCAGGACCTTCCATCATCTGTTTGATGCTCTCTTCAGGCACAGGCTGAGGGTCGCTGCTGAACGAGACCACCAGGTTGGTGTCATTTCCTTGAGATACTTCAAAATAGTTCTGTCCGGCCACACATTGAAAGTTTTGTCCGGCTCTCAAGTTGCTAATTTTGCCTAAGTTACTAATGACTCTGATGGACCAGCTCACCCAGTCGTACTTCTTCACCAGGAAGTCCAACAGCTCCCTAGCTGTTTCCTGAAGGTTCCCATCTTCTTTTTCCTTCACAAGCCTCTTGATGTCCAATTCAGCTTGCTCTGAAAACGAATCCACACATTTCTCTATTGTTTCCTTCATTTTCGTCTCAATTTCTTGGATTTTCGTGCTCCACTCTTGAATCTTCTCCTGCTCTGATTCCTCACCGTGAGTAAGGAAACAATATCCCAGAAGAGAGATGATTCCCAAGCACAGCAGCTCCTTCAGCCTGACGCAGAAGTCTTCCAAGACCCTTCTGTTTCTAGCCTCGTATTGTTCCACAACATCAAGGATTGGCTCCCCAAATATGCTGTTCCCCATCACAGCGTCATAAAGCGTGTAAAGGTTCTTCTCTCCTCCCGTTTTGGGAAAATGTTGCAAGAACAAGCGTTTTCTAACCTCTTTGTACTCAGGTTTGGCCTCCAGAATGTCTATGTATTTTCTAAACTGGTTACATATATTTTCCTCCACAGAGAAGAATTGAGAATCCAACCGTCCCTTTTTAATCTCACAGTTGATGTCTTCTATTTGAGATGAGAGGACATCCAATTTGCTCCTCACAACTAAAAACTGATCTTTGACATATGTGACCTCCTTGCTTTCCACATTGTCCAAAACCAGCCTCAGAACCGGTGCAGAAGCTTCAAAAAGAGGACACAGCTCCCCAACAGCGCTGGCCAGCACCTCAGCTCCTCTCTCAAACATCTCCATTACGGCTTCAATGGCCTCCTTTTTTTGGGCTACAACCCGCTCTAGTGGACTGGCCATTTCTAAAAACAAACAAAAATATTAATAAAAAGATTAAAATCAGATACAAATTCTCAAACACAATGGGTCTGTTTTAATTCAAGTTGCATAATGTAAAATTAAAGTTAATTGCTCAGAAGCTATTCTTTGACAGCTCAGAATACTTTTTGCTTAAGAAAACATGAAGGTCTCCATTAGTTCTGTACTCTCATTGTTGAGACAATGACGTTGTAAATAAATCTCAGAAAACCTGTCATACTTTTCTCAGACAATACAGCCCAAAATAGCCTGTGAGTGACAAAAATGCTGAAGTGCATTCGGTCAGATATATTATAATGTTTTTGATGTAAATATGCAAGATATTTTTTCTTAGAAACCTTTTCAAACCTAAATAATTACGCATGATTCCATCACAGCAAAAGCATTAAGCATACATAAATCTCTCCTCACGTTGCTAATTTTACACGATAGGCAACTGTGCCATCAGCATTTTCTTCCATTTTAAATCTGCATGCATGTTAATGAGAAAAATCATGTTAAGCCAAGCCCAGACACATTTTAAACATCTAAACAATTACATTCAGAGCAGAAATGAAGCGATTTGCGCTTAGAATCGTGTTACGTAGATATGGCATCATGTATGTGCCATCATCTATTCCGTAAAGGACACACCTCGAAAAGCATTTTAAAGCGCAGTCTCCCTCATAAGTATCCTACATGCGCATCACAGTTTACCCCAGCAGAAAATATTTCAAACAGGTTTCTCACGTCTGGCAGGTTGACGATCTGCTGTCCGAAACACCTGTCCAAAATTCAGGTTTCCCTCAGGTATTGGCTCGGGGAGGATATTTGTGATGGTCTGAGTGAGTGTAAAATGAACAGAGAGGCAGCGCGCGCGCGCGACAGAGAGGGAGTTGCGCGCACTGAGAATGCGTTAGGAAGATTTTGGTTTGGAAAGCCATTGCCAATGGCCGGATAAATGTCTTGTTTTTGAGGTGGTTAGCTGTACCTTGCGTTTTATTCGTAGTATGACAACAGATAGAAGTGTTCTGAACTGTTTCTAGAGATAAAATAGCGCGTAATGTTTGTTCATCAAGAGGAAAATTGCGCGCAATGCGCGACATGGAGCAGCTCCAGTGGATCACAAGAAACATGCGCAGATATTTTCCACACAGGGATAGCAGGTATTTCGCACACCACGGGTGTATTTAAGTACTTAACGAGTTTTATATTGTATTATGTTATATTATATTAAAATAACATTTTATACACCACCTTCCTTTAGGGGGAAATGTAATTAATAGCTATTCTGTGCTTAATGTTCTTTTCTCTGAGCGGGTGCTGATGAAGGAGGGTCCAAATGCATTATGAAGTCGTACGCGGATAAAAAGGATGGAAAAACGAAATCACATGCATCTTTGTACACATATGCTACTTAATTAGTGCATATACATTTATTTTCTAACAATCTACAAATAAGCGTTTGAAAATACGTCAGGTGTGACCTTGTGTCTGAAAATGCGTCATGGACGGCTGACACTGCTGAACATGATGACTTATTCCCATGAGACCCAACAGAGGACAGAGGTGTTTGCATTTTAATGTTTTTTTTTCAGTCGTGCAACCTACTGTTTGGCACGTAGGAAATGAGCAACTGAAATATTTAATTGTAATTTCATTGTAAAAGGCCCATTGTTAATACATCATTTTCTGATTATGATTATTTTACTGGGGAGACCAGAGATTATCATATGGCGAAGTTGTTGTATTTCAGTTGATGTTTTGAGTCTAAAAGTCTAATATAAATTGTTTTTTTCTTTTAATCACATAAACCCTCTAATACTACAAAAAACACACAAGAATAGCAAATAAAACCAAACTCTATCTATCTATCTATCTATCTATCTATCTATCTATCTATCTATCTATCTATCATCATTTTTGCCAATTAATTACATTTTTCTTTTTCGTCGATTAAAATGCTAAACTATTGCAGTTTTCTTTTCCATTTTGGCTGTTTCTTTCCTTTTTTTGTGGCTATAACTACACCTGAAAAGCATTAACAACTTTCTCTTTCTCTTTCTTTCTTGCAGAATCCTGTCCATATGATTGCTTCTTCGACTTGACGTAAGAGTCTCTGCAAACGTTTGTGGCGGCTGACGTGAAATGACGCAGAACAAGAAGTCTTCTGTGATGTCAGACAAGGTAAAGCAAAGCGTATTAATATTTATGTAGCATACTCGTAAATGAAAATAGTGTTCAGTACAACAGGAAAATGAGGAGAAAGTAATATTTTCCATTAAACTACTTAGGTTTACTCCTAAACATTTTGGTAGAGATAGTTATTATCTGTGTGAATTATCATTGATTTGCACAATTCAAAGAGAGGTTTGCAAGTGGTCCAGGTAGCCCCTGCTGGTAGATGCTGTAATTACACCATTGATTGTACGAATCATTTTCCGGGAAAAAGAGCAGTAGACAAAAACCTCATATAACAGTTATGAAAGTTGTGATAATTACATGATCTAGGCCTTTTATACACTGTGTGCCATTGTAAAGACTATCCCTCACAGGCTCGTTTTCATCCGTCTTAAATTCGATATGGCGTCTGATTAAAATCTACTGTGTAGGAAAAAGTCGTTTTTGACTTTCATTAAAAGTTAAACATTTTTTTTCTAACAGTGCAGGATTTAAAAGTCTGAATTTGACTGAACTTAACTGAAAGTTTACATAAACCTTGCAGAATCTGCAAAATGTTATTTTACCAAAATAGGAGGGGTCATACAAAAGGCATGTTATTTTTTATTTATTACTGACCTGAATAATACATTTTACATAAAAGACATTTACATATAGTCCACAATAGAAAATAATGGCTGAATTTATAAAAATTACCCTATTCAGAAGTTTACATCAATCTTACACTTGAGTTTTAATACTGTGTTGTTACCTGAATGATCCACAGCTGTGTTTTTGTTTGTTTGTTTAGTGATAGTTATTCATGAGTCAATTGTTTGTCCTGAACAGTTATGCCTGCTGTTCTTCAGAAAAATCCTACAGGTCCCACAAATTCTTCGGTTTTTCAGTTTTTTTTTTTTTTTTTTTTTTTTGGTTATTTAGACCCTTTCCAACAACGACTGTATGATTTTGAGATCCATCTTTACACACTGAGGACAACTGAGGGACTCATATGTAACTATTACATAAGGTTCAAACACTCACTGATATTCCAGAAGGAAAAGTGATCCATTTAGAGCCCAGGGTGTAAACTTTTGAACAGAATGAAGATTCCTTAGTTGTCCTCAGTGTGAAAAGATGGATCTCAAAAACATACATTGTATGGAAAGGGTTCAAATACACAAAAATGCTGAAAAAACAAACAATTTGTGGGACTTTTTCTAAAGAACAGCAGGCAGTTTAACTGTTCAGGACAAACAAGAGAATCAGGAACAACTGTCACTAAACAACAACAAAAACAGCTGCGGATCATTCAGATAACAACACAGTTTTAAGAATCAAGTGTATGTAAACGTTTAAACAGGGTCATTTTTATAAATTGAACTATTTGAATTTTCTCTTGTGGACTATATGTAAACATCTTTTATGTGAAATATCTTATTCAGGTCAGGACTAACTAAAAATAACATGCAGTTTGTATGATCCTTTTTATTTTGGTAAAATAAATAACATTTTGCAGATTCTGCAAGGTGTATGTAAACTTTTGACCTCAACTGTATATATATTTCCTGTCTGCTGCATTTGATGCATATATGCTTTAAATGTACAGTACAATATCAGGTTGTATGTACATTTTTTACACAAAATGAATGAAATGCATTTAAAAATGCAATATAACTAGATTTAGTTGTCAAATGCGAACGTAGTGAGATCATATGGCAGTTTAAACTAATTATAGCTGCATAGTGCATGTTGTTTTTACATATATTAAAACTAGTGGTTCTGTTCACACAGTATACAGGACATTAAGCAGTAGCAGCATGCTTGTGTTTATGTTTGTAGATCTAAAGGCTGAACTGAATTAATGGTTCTTACTGCCATCTGGTGGCAGAAATATATCTAAAAAAAGTCCCACAGCTACTGTAAATTGTTTACGTCAATGTGTAAGCCTTTAGGCATATTTATATTTTAAATATATCTTTAAATGAAATCATATATATAGATAGATAGATAGATAGATAGATAGATAGATAGATAGATAGATAGATGATTAGTTATTTATTGTATTAAAATACAGTATGAATTTTAGTGGTTGTAAGTCAAAGCAACTTCTAATAGTTATTTTCATTTCTTGTACTTTATTGAAAAATTTAACAATATTGTACAACGTTATAAGTGCAACAGCATTCCAAAGACTTGAGTTTAAAAAGAAAATATTTTAATTATGATTAGGAAGGTAACATGTTCCAATCTTTGACATTCAAAAACTACATCAACACAGAATTTAGGAACATTTATGTATATTCCAGTGCTTTATGGATAAACAAACGTGAAACAAACACGATTATCTAGATGAACTTCAGCTGTGTCAAACTAAATGTACAGCACTGTACACTGTGAAAAAAAACTGAAAGGAATTCAAAAAATAATCTTCAGTTCAGATGTCACCTCTCACATTAAAATATATGCTCTGATAATCTGTTCTAATGGTTCTAAAAAAAATTTAAGACAGACAGGATACAATTAAATGCACATTTCACTAAAGTGCCAAAAAGATGCATAAACATGAAATTTCAATCTTCGTATGCACAGACAGTACATTTTATGCTCTTTATTTTGCAATGTTTATAGATGATATATAGCTAGGTAGATTAATATTATATATATTTTATATTTGTATATACTTTGTATTTATTCAGGAAACAAGTTGTTTATGTAGTCTTGAAAAACGATTTTCAAGGTGACACTGCTTATGTATGCTTATGGTATGTATGGTATTTATATAACCACAACCAGCATTCTGTAGATTAGTGTGAAATATTTTGGTCATGTAGTGTTAAACTGAGGCAAGGCATGAAGAAATGTGATTGTGTGATTAAAAAACAAAAAAACAAGAACTAGATTACAGGAAATGAGTGTGTACACTTCAGCATGACCTGCGGTCATCAGGAAGATAAAGCTGTATTAGATACTGCAGGTCGATGAAGTCTATTAGAATAAGGGGAAAAGGCAAAGCACGAAGGCAATAAAGAGCGTCGGTTGTCTAGAAAGCTTTCACGATCACTTGCATCTCCTCAGCACCTCCTGCATTTTCTCCTGCACGTTCCTCATGTTCTCCTCCCACTCTTCGTTTCGTGATTCCAAGTCATCCCCCAGGATGCCGTAGTAGCCCATCAGAGCGATGAAACCGATGCAGAACAGGTATGCGAGTCGGGTGCAGAGGTTTTCCATGACGCGCCGGTCACCCTGCGAATGCTTCATGTAGACGTCCAGGATGGGCTGGCTGAAGAGCTTGCGCTTGCCCATCACGCCGTCGTAAAGCGTGTACATGTTCTGGTCGTCTTTATCATTGATGAAACTCTCCACAAAATCATCCTTCTTGCGTTGCACGTGCTCCGGTTTGGCCTCCACGATCTCCATGAATTTGCGGAACTGATTGCGAATGTTTTCTTCCACCTCGTGGTACTGTTTGTCCAGCGTTTCCTTCCTGATTTGCAGCAGGGCTTGGCGGTTCTGCTGTGAAATCTCGTCCAGGGCTCGATTCACGCTGCCGAACTCGCGTTTGAGTTTCTGGATGTCTTCATCGTCCACGTGGTGCAGCACCACCCGGATGAGAGAACCAGCCACGCCAAAGATGGGATTGACCACCGCTGCTGCAGAAGAGATGGTGGCCACACATTCAAGAACCTTCACTAGACCCCTCTTCAGCTTTTCTGGGTCATCGAATATCTCATTATCAGCCATTGTGTCCGGAGAAAGACTGTAGGATAGTCTTATGGGTTAGTTCACCTGAAGAAGGAAACAGATCACAATCTTGAAGTTAGAATTTCTATGAAAAATACATATTTACAATGTGTCACTGTTACACAAACATTCCGGGTTCAATCAGGATTACTAAAGTTAAACTAAACTAAACTAAATCTAAAAAATAATAATAATAATAAAAAAATTACTTAATTGAAATAAAATAAATGTTAACTGAAATATAATAAAATATATTTTTATTTGAGCTAGTTTTAATTTTAATTTAGTTTAACCTAATATATATATCTTTTTTTTTTTTTTAGCTTTTCTGAAATAAAAAAGAATAAAGACTATATAGACCAACAAATGTCAAAACACAAAATGACTAAAACTTTAATTTAAATCATTTTAAAAAATAAAACTATTAAAAATGACTTTCTTGAAATAAAATAAACAAACTGAAATATAATAAAAATATATTTTTTATTTTAGCTAGTTTCAAATATAAATTTAGTTTATGTTGGTGTATTAAAATAACTAAAATCTAAAAATGAATAAAGACTATATAGACAACGCAGACAAATTTTAATTTAAATAAATAAATTTGAAAACTGAAACTAAATCTAAAGCCACTGAAATAAAATAAAAGTAAACTGAAATATATATATATATATATATATAAATAAAAAATTTAGTACAAGTTGGTGTATAACTTTTAATTTAGTATAAATAATAGTTATACACCAATTTATTTAATTTATTTTAATTTATTATAAGTTTGTGTAAAGATTGTATAGAAAAAAAACTAAAAAGTGTAAAAAAAAACAATTTTTTATTTAAAACTGAAACTAAATCTAAAACCATCAAAAATGACTTAATTGAAATATATATTATATATATATTAGCTAGTTTCTAATTTTAATTTAATTTAACTTCGTGTATTGAAACTAAAATATGAAATAAAAATTAATAAATACTATACAGACAAAAAATAAAATAAAATAAAAAAAGACTAAAACCTTAATCTGCATGAATTTGAAAACCAAAAATATAAAAATGAAAACTGATTCAAAATATTAAAAATTAAAAATACTAAGATAACACAGGGTTTAATACAGGTTAAACTCAATCAGCATTTCTATCATGATGTTGATTATCATAAGAAAAATTTTGTTCCTTGTTTTCTTAAAAAAAAAAATGAGGTTACAGTCAAGCACTTATACTGAGGTGAATGAGGTCAATATTTGAACTATTTAAAAGCAGAAATTTCAAGTTTTTTTTTATTTAGCTCTTACATTGATTCTGTAAATTATTTGTACATACATATTGTAAGTCATATATTTTAAGTTTTTAGGCTTTTTTTCATGATGACCAAGTAGTAAAACAAATAGATATAACTAAAATCATGCTAACATGCATGTTGTTATGTATTGCAGCTATACTATACTGTATTGTATATACTGCAAATGTTTAAGGATTGGCCTCATTCACTTCCATTGTACACTAAATGCCTCAATGTAACCAAGAAAGAAAGAAGTGGAAATTGCAAATCAACACAATGGCATAAATGCTGTTGACTGAGCTTAACTCGTACTGAAGCTGGTATTCTTCTTTTAATATATTTTTCAGATTAGACTGACCAACCACAGCTGTCTGCCTCTGAAACGTCAACAAGTTTGCATTTAATGCAAATCAATGCAATTTCCATATTCACTTGCATTCTGCAAGCCTTTAGTTTGTTCACATCATGAACGACTTGGCAGAAATCACATTTGCTCATATAAAATGACAAATAAAGAGACTAACTGCGATAATATTGAGAGAAAAAATAGATTCATTTATTGTGCAAACAAACAGAGATGTTCCACAAAACATAAAACATAAGCAAACAATTATATAATAATTTGTAATAACGTATAACTCACATCAAAGGCTCATATGATATTGGAAATATTTTTTCACAATATATTCAGTCAAAATAATGACCAAACATGCTTAATATATTTATATTTAAAAAGGAAAAACGGCCATATACAGTATTAAGAGCTTTGCAGTACATTGGTATTGCATTGAAAAGACCATTGGCAAGCAGGAAACAAAATGACCCATTTTCCACCCCACACGATTTATTTAAACTTTCTATTTCAAGATTGCTCACGACATTTAAACTTTCAGCATATGAAATGAATTGTCTCAGCAATCGTTCAGTGCAACGTTCCTACTTTAGTTTTCCTCAGTGCATTGGTCCAGAACTTCTTGCATCTTGGCTTGAATTTCAATGACCCTCGGGCCCCATTTGTCTCTCACTTCATCCTCGTCATCTTCACTGGCGGCGTAGTAGGCCATCAGCGCCATTAGGCCGATGTAGAACAGGTGGGCGATGTGAGAACAGCGGGCCTCCATCACCTTTTTGTTTCTTTGGCAGTTCTCCAGGTAAACCTGCAGGATGGGCTTCCCAAACATAGTGGTACCTTTCAGACCGCGGTAATATGTATCTAAGCTCATGTCCTGTCCATCCTTCTCGTAGATCTTCACAAACTCGTCCACGTGACGTTCCGAGTTCGCAGGGTCCAGTTTTACTCTTTCCACCATGGTGTTGAAAGCGTTGTATTGATGCTTGATGATTTCCTCGTGTTTACCGTAGTTCTCGTTGATTTCGTCGATGCGGATCTGTCGCAGGGTCTGCTTGTTCTTCTCTGAGATGGTTTCCAGTTTCTCATGGATCTGTTTAAAGTCCTTTGCCATCTCATTGTCCTCCTCCTCCACGAGGCCTTTCCTGACCACCCCGACTACTGAAGTCACAATCCCAAAGAGGGGATCTATGCTGGAGGCGAAGGAAGAGATTTTCTCCACATAGCACAGCACTTTGGCCGCAGTCTCTTTGATCTGCTGTTTTTCTGCCATAGATGGGTCTGAATCTTGGACTTTGGTTCTTCTAGGCTTTCAGTCTTGGCTGATTCTGAAATGAAAGGAAAACATGTTCTTATTAACGAATCTTATGAAAACAGCACAGACCATAATGATACTTTAACACTTCTGTCCTGAACAACATTCAAGTTTGAAACTGGCATGCTTCCTTGAGAACAATTTTCATTGAGAAATTGATAGTACACTTCACAAATGTGGCAGGCAACACATTAAATTAAACAATGAAATAGTATTTTCTTGTGCAATCTATTCCTACTTTGAAAAAAAATCATGTTTTATAATGTAGATACTAAGTATCCTTCAGGATTGCATGTAGACATTACAGAAATGGCAATTCCACAATGCAATTCACTGTTTTGACACTGAACTTTCAGTGTCTAAATAGAAAAATGCATTGTGGAATTGCTTTCCCTGTTTGAGTATAAATTTATACTGATACATTATATTGAGTATAAGTTTATATTTATAAATTTAAATGCAAACTTTCATTTCATTTAGTGTTACATTATAAAACAGTTCCGTGCAATTCAATTCAAAACTGACAATTTTACATAATACATAAATACATAAAATACATAATAATTCTAATATGCTGGTTTGCTGTTCAAGAAATATTATATTGTTATTAATATTTAAAACAGTTGAGTACTGTTTTATTAATTTTAGATTAATTTTAGAAATTAATATTTTTGTTTACCAAGGATGCTTTAAATTGATCAAAAGTGATGTCAAAGACATTTAAAACATAATAATAATAAATGTTTTTTGAGCAGCAAATCCAAATATTAGAATGATTTCTGGAAGATCATGTGACTGGAGTAATGATGCCAAAAATTCAGCTTTGAAATCACAGAAATAAATTACATTTTAAAAAACATTCAAATAGAAAACAGTTATTTTAAACAGTAAAAATATATTTTTTTTATTTTAAGTTTTTGCTGTACTTTAGATCAAATAAGTGTAGGCTTGATGAGCAGAAGAGACTTCTTTAAAAAAAAAAAAAAAACATTAAAAAAAACTTTTGACTGCTAGTGTATTTGCACACATTTTGTATTTTTTTTTTTGCATTTTAAGAGTATCATGCTGTTAGCTTAGCAACATACTAATGTCAATCTGAGAAATGTCACTTGTGTGGTTTTATTTGAGTCGCCTATGTAGATTTTCCCAAATCGCTCACTTGTGAGGTTCAATGACCGTTAGATTTTACCTTAAAGGACAGCTGTATGTTTTCTAATAGGACTATATTTTCTTTCTTGGAGCGTAAAAGGTTGCTGTCCAGTTCTGAATCTGCGCTGTCCTGAATGGTAATTTTCAACTGTATCTTTTTACCTAATAGATATGAAACTATTACTAACTACTGTTAAACTACACAAAGTTATATACTGTAAAAGATTTAAACCTATATACAGCGTTTCATTTTATTTACAAGTTTTTGTGCTGTCAGAATTGAAGTTAATAGGAAGTATCGACTCAAATTCTCACAAAACGACAGATTATTTAATAGTAAACCGGTATGCACAGGAAAACAAACAAAACTAGTAATTCTACAACTAAAACAATGCAGCTGATAAGCATGTTGAGCTTGACATACCCATTAAACCACATGGCATAATGAATGATGTCATACTTGTGATTTTACTCAAGTTTTCCTAACTGTAAACAAAAATATAATCTAAATGCAAGAGTTTATTCTATAACATTCAGTTTATCTTTGTCGGTTGGGTAAAATAGGTTTCTAGGCTGAATGAATGACAGGATGGCTTGTAAACAGGCTAACACAATTAGCTCAAGAGGGAGGTTACACAAACAGCATTGTTCAGTAACAAAAAGCAGCGATTATATTTCATATCCATGTAACAGGATGCATGTTTAGTAAACCCGAGAAGCAGGACAATGTTCTAAGCTACTGATCTTACCTGTAAATGCGTCTGTAGCTGCTCAGTTCCTAATGGTGCTGCTGCTGTTTTGTACAAGCAGCCACCATTTCACTGTCCGGTCTGAGAAACAGCCCCTCCCCTCTTTGTCATATAAGGGTAGGGTGTGGGAGTGACTCATACCTAAGCAATGCTGATTGGTTTAGGAGGGAAAAAAAGTATGCAGCTTTTCCGCAATCCCCTTTCTGAAGAACGCACACACACCCTGGATGGAAAATGGCTGCAATGCGTTTTGCCAAGTTCAGTTATGGATCTTGTCACTTGTAGACAAGCATGAATAACTAGGGTGAGCAGATGAGTAAATTAGAGAACATTTGGTTTGTCTGTATAGAAAAGAGGAAATTCTGATTTTGACTAGTCTAATATTAATGCATGAGTCACAAATATATAGTACGTGTATGTGAAAAAAAAAAAACAGTTTATGGGCCTCAG
The DNA here is from genome assembly GCF_022985175.1 of Labeo rohita. Classification (NCBI taxonomy): domain Eukaryota; kingdom Metazoa; phylum Chordata; class Actinopteri; order Cypriniformes; family Cyprinidae; genus Labeo; species Labeo rohita. Next base: position 5,568,264 of record NC_066884.1, read on the forward strand.
ATATCAAACACACTGTGTATAGATTGTAAAACTACTTTTACAGTCAATTAAATGCAACAATTACATAAGAATGTTTTATTCATTCCTCTCGTGCTTCATGAACGAGACGGTTAGTGTGTAAAAATTTAGGAAGCAGGTATGTCCTGTTGTGGCTTTTCTGGTTAAGTAAGAAAAACCCACTGAAGCATAAACAAAGAAAGAATATACGGTGAAAGGAGAGGCTGTCGAGCAACTGTGCATGTCAGCTGCCATTTAAACAGCTGTAAGAGAGTCAAGTTCATGACAGATGTGTGGTGTGAGCTGCTTTGTGTGGGTTCGTTTGGTAAATAGAGTGGCAGATTTATTTCAATAGCTAACAAAATAATATGCATTGTATGCTTGGAGGAAAAGGTCACATTTTTAGTGTTTAACAGAGAATGAGTGTCACCTGTAATCAGTTAAGACAGGAAAATGAACTCTTACGTTGCAGGAAGTCCCAAATGGAGATCTTGTTTTCTTTTCTTTCCAAGAGCCTGGCAGAACAGAGAAAAAAAAAGAAAGAAGTCAGAAACTTTTCGCTTAGCATATTTAGAAAGTTTCAGGTCAGTTATCTGTTGAAATGGTAAGAATGACTAGCGATTATCTTGGTAGTATTAGTTAGAATTTTATCAGATGTTTCACACCTAATGCTATCGTTTATCAGAAAAGATGTGCATTTTTTTTTACTTTTCTTTTTGGTGAGAGCAGTGAGCAGTAAACAGTGACACATCAGCAAATAATCAATGTTTTTTGATGTCAAAGTACATTCGGGCTTATTAAATTATATGACTTTTAATAATAATATTATCAGAATATTATGGCATGATTAGAAGCTAAACAGTATGAGTTATAGTTTATTTTTGTTAAAATTCAAAAAACACTTTCAGGAAGGCAACAGGTTAGTATTATGGAGGCTGGAAGCCATTTCCACTTCTGTGCAACTTCAGATTCACATTTCCCAATTTTGACTAAGTCTATAGACATCTACCCTATATTTTTTTTCCTTATCTATCCAGAAGGGGCAGTGATTTTCATTTTTAGATTTTTGAAATCTAAAATAAATCTGTCATCAAGTGAAAGAGTTCCACTGACATGGATAACTACTTAAAATCTGAAAAAACTAGCATTTACAGGAAAAGATTTTGTGTGTGTGACATAAAATCCTCTGCTACAAAGACAAGATACTGTATCAATTCAACAGGTTATCAAAGTTTTTATATCACTTAATGGCATAATAAAGATATATCTGTTCAACAGAATGGCATTACAACTCTGCAGAAAACAAAAACAGTACGATTTTTTTTTTTTTTTTTTTTTTTTTTTTTTTTTTGAGGAAGCGGCAAGTCTGAACTACAACTTAAAGCAATTAAACGGACACATGTCCATGAATGTTTTTTTAAAGCCCATACATTATAAAACAATAAATAATATGACTTCACAGGAATATTATGTCATAATTCTTCAGAAGTGAAGCTACTGTACAGTGCCTATAAACACATAAAAGTTAATTTATGTTAAATCTTAAAAAAAAAAACACTTTCTTTTTAACAGGCCAGCATTGAGACTTCTGTGTGAAGATTTGTTAAATTCATGCACTCGCTTGAACAATTATCCTCAACCAGAGAAGTTTAATATTTACACTTATGCATGGGATGAAATTTCATAGTAGTTCTGTTCTAAAGGTTCTAGTTTATGAGAAAAGAGGGTGTGAATTAAACTTAACACAACAATTATGTCTTACAATGTGATAGCTATAATGCAGTTGCCTTTAGGGATTAAAACTCATTCAGTGTCCAACTGTTAGTTATGATAGGACTGTACTGAGAGCTTGGAGGAACAATTTTTTTAAGCAAAAGTAAAAGGGTTGCAACTCTAAATGAGAGATTGAGTGCACATGTTTACCGTTCTCATTTTCTCATTATAGACACAGACCCTTGTTCCTGATCCATCCAGAGGGGGCAGTAATTTACATTTTTTAGATTTCTGATAAAAACAACAGACAGTGACAAAGTAAAAGGGTGTCACTGACTCTGATGCCCCCAAGAGGACTAAAATTTAACCCTTTGAATGCTGGATGGTTTTAGGATTTAAAGTTTAAAGTTGTACCTACATCCTCCATTCTTTCAGTATTTAACCCTTTTAGGATACCTCTATATTTTATCTTAAGTTAAAAAAAAATACGATTAGGTTCATTTATATAACTAAATTACTCACTTGTGCACATATAACACAACTTCCCTCCATTTTCAACAGGAATGAGACATCAAATCAAAAGGTGAATCATTATTGATTATTTTGAGGATAACTGAAAGGGTTAATAGGTCATCTGCACCAACACCAGTCTTAACTGCAAAATGTTGTTATGGTTTTATAATCTATATAGTTTTATATGGATGGATAAATAATCAAAAGCTGTGCTTTGCAATAACTAGTCCGTATCAAAACTTAAACGAGGGCCCTCTTAAGAGACTAATCAGTGACTAGTCTATACTATACACTTAACTAGTCCCTCACTCTTTGCTTAACTAGAAAAGCAGTTCAATTAGAGTGTTTACACTCCACACTCACTTAGTTCAGACCAGCATCTCATCTCTTAAAGGCTCCTTCAAGTCAGCAATACTAACCATAACTTTGATTTTTAATTACTTAACTGTAAAGATAATTATTTTCCCTTCAGTTTTATTTGAAAACAGTTATACATGCTTGAATACAGTGATAAGCAACACAGAGTGTCAAGTGAGTCAGGAAGTAACCCGTCCCAACAGCATTCACTACTCTAAGGAGCGGCCATCTTTAAAGCTCTCTAACAGTTTACTCAGAGAAGCTAATTTGTCAAAAAAATCTTGCAAAATCACATAAATACGCAGTAATATATATAATTTACATGCTTATAGCACATTTAAGTGTGTTTTATTCATCAAGCACCATTATTAACATGCTTCCTCTCTTTTTGCACAGCATTGCCTGTGTGGCAAATTGGCCACTTCCCTTGGACAGGCAGCCAAGTGATCAAGACACAACAATTGCAGACCATCTTTATCAAGCCAAAACACAACAATACAACATCTTCCTGAGTTTTCTTAGCCAGTGTGAGTATTTTAAAGAGTCTGAAGCCCATTTGCAGTAGCTCACTTTAGCCAGCTGCTGTCTGCCCTGTTATAGCTCCCCCTAGCAGCTCCCTCCATATTTCCTTGTTATGCTAGCCATGATATCCATTCTCACCCTATACAGACACCATGCTAAGGCCTGTAAAAATCCATAACTGGCATGCATTGGGACCAGTGTACATCCCAATGAGCCCATCCATCCATTAGTGGCCTGGCCATTGGAGAACATAGCTCCTCTTACCTCTTCAGATTGCTACCTTCCTCTCCAAAGTCCCAATCCCGACTGTACTTCTTCTTCTTCCCAGCAAACACTGCAAAAGAGGCTCTTCCATTTTAGCTCAATATGGAGGGGTGTTCAAATTGGACTATACCATTTAAAATGGTGTACAGATGGCCCTGGAGCCTCAAAAAGGGCCCTTTGGCCACCATATAATGCAAGTCTCCACTTGCACCATTGCAGAGGCATATATGAACCCTTATTGACCAGCCCCCTCCTCAAGCCACAGATGACCTCCCCCAGTGACATTCAAATATTTCAGGCTTCCAACAGTCAGATAGTCTATACAGAGAGCCGACTGTCACTTCTGGAGGCAGCTGAGGGCGCAGATACTTCCCAAACAGGCCAGCTGCCAAGTTCTGCCATTGGTTACAGTTGATAGAAGCTATTCATAAGGGACTTTTTATTAAAATAAAGCTTTAAATAATTAATTAAAGGTTAGAATGAACCAAACGTATTAAAATGGGGGATTGAAATATGAGCCATCTATTGCATACGCTGGCAAAGAGTTAAAAAGGACACCTTTCCAATGGTGCCAAAGTGTTTCAAAATAGGACACCTGTTTCTAGCATTACTAAAAAAGCTATAATGAGTCTTAGCAGTGGAATTAAACATGTATTTTAAAGTACAGTGATCAACAGGTGTATACGTATGGATTTGAGTCCAACCAGTGTTGAATCATTGTTTAATAACAATATGAAATATGTCTGTATCATTATTTCTGATGGTAGACATTCCCAAGCTACTGTTCCTTTAAACACAACAAATATGCTCTAAAATTAGCTGTTTAATTATTTTTTTAATGCATGAATCAGCATACAATAACAATAACCATCCAATAAAATGAGAAAGTATAAACAATCAGTTGAATTTCTAGGGATTATGCATCATATTGTGCTGTAACTTGTAACTACTGGACTTTGCATTTGTTCTAGACATACAGACAGACAAATGCAGGTCATTTTGTCTGTAAAATGGTGCAAACACTGGATATGTGTTTTAACTGTGATGGCTAGAATATTCTGACCTCTCAAGATAAAATGTCTGCTAAAACTAAAAATAACTCCAGCAGAAGTAAACTTCTGTGAGTGCACAAAGGTGTGAAGCCACAGGATGAGTATGTAAGGTCACAGCTGTTAGAAAAAAAGACATCTGGGTATTAAAAGGCATATGTATATGCCTACTTTTTTTTTTTTGGTGTCCCACATGTAATATAATATTTGCATATACATCTGCTAATTAATACAGTTTATAAATTGACAGTTTGAATTATGTTAAAAACAGAGACTGATTGTGCTATAATTCTAGTCCAATAGCAGGTTGGTTTGTATTTGAAATAAATTTTGTGCATACATCATTTGTGGTAGGCATGCATGTACTGCTTTAAAATAATTATTATTCCATCACAAATTTAGTTCGTAATGTTAAACATAGAATACATTTCAGTTCAGTAGAGCAAATAAAAAGGCTCTGACTAGTGTGTAGTCATTCTCACAATTTAGTCATATTAAGTCTATACTTACACATTGTCTCATGTCCTGCATTTTAGAGTCTAGAAGAAGTACATTAGTAAGTCTTAACCCTTCCAATCTGCTCAGTCATCATAATTTTTTAGCGTGTAAAGCCTTATGTGGGTTTTATATATCAAAATAAAACAAAAGAACCTGTAAACTGATGACATATGTTCGGGTGGTGGTGGTCCTGTGATAGTGATTTTACCCTGTTTCTGGTTTTTAACTGGGTAAATTGGTGTGGTTACAGCATTCATTGGTGCAGTTGCACAGTGTGCATTGTACCTTCAAGCATGTTTAGAAACAAAACTGAATTAACTAAATAATAAAAACACTTACCGGCGTCGCGCAAAAGCTGAAGGAAAAAATGTCAGGTGCGCCAAACCAAACTAGATAGCGGCGGTGAGATGTTTTGAAAAAACAACAATTGGGAACATTTACAATGCCATTAAAACGTTTAAAATGCGCAAGTGTCAGGGTGAACATTATCCAGCATTCGAGTTTAGGATTATTTTTAGACAGGCATCCGTTAACGGCCCGACGCCATGTGTTGATGTCCCAAACAAACAATAGTGCGCCATCAATACAGGTAGGTTACAACGCGGCCTGGGAAACAGCTAGCTGATCAAATGCAAACATTGCAAAATCGTCTGGAAATGCTTATTGATTCTGATATGATGCGAGGATGGTATGACAAAAATATAAATGTCAAACCGAGACTTACGAACAGTTTTGATGTTCATATATTGCTTTCAGAGATTCTGTTTTGTGTCGCGTCTGTCAGTCATTTTGGTAGACTTCAGCGCAGCAATACGAAAATTTCATACGCATTTATGTGTGGGCTACCTACCATATTTTGGGATCAGTTGTATACAGAAGTGAGCAAAACCTGACAAAATCTCCCAAAACCTCGTCCTTTTTTGTAAACATGGTGTAAAGTGTTCTATATTATATAGTGTCATTATTCTGTAATATTTATATAATGAATTGGGTGTATTTGCCTAATATACAGAAACTTTAATCAGTCAGACATTAGTTAAATCTTACACATAAATGTAATAAAAATGACCTACCTCAGGTCCAGGCAAGTAAGTAGATTTAAAAGAGTTTTGCATAAAAGATTATTTTACTGCTTACAACTTAAATTAAGAGTAGAATGAAGTATATCTACGTAATAACATTCAATATTGGGTGTTTTTTTTTTTTTTTTTTTTTATTGTTTATGAGTCATTTCTTTGTTTTGTAGGTTTTGTGTTTTCATTTAATGGAAATCCTGATGGTTTCTTCAAGGTATGTTTTATTTTTGTAACAGCTTCTCCTTATTACAGAATGTGCAATAATTTTTGAACAATTCAAAAACGTTATACTGGGCAGACTAATGTGCATTTTGTCTTTGTTTTGCCGAAAGTACAGTATTGACATTACTAGATAAACAAAATATAAGGGTGCATTAACAATCCCAGTGGGTGATATGCAAGATATTAAGATGTCTTAAAATGTTTTTCTGTGAAGTATCAAGTCTAACAATTTATTAATCCTTGGCTTTGAAAATATTTTGAATACCCTTCAAAGTTCTTCACTGAAATTGACATTTTTTTCTCCCACACCATCTTGTCAATAAAATTTTTTTCTTCAACACCAGATTAGAGGAACAATCATAGAGGTGAGTAAAATGTATCTCTGTGTAACACTGTCAATATAATGCTGAGTTAAAATATATATTTAATATATTATGACAAATGACATACTGTACTGTAAAATGCCAAATAAAACCTGTTTCACCTTATGTGCAGTTTTCGTCTTCGCCTATATTGAATGTGTCCAAGTTAATCTGGTTGTGATTACAAAATATAACCACATTGAAATGAAAAATAAAATCACATACAAATTGCCATATTGTTGGTTGTAAATGTAACATTAATTATCACACATATGAGAAGTGTATATGTGTTGATGCCTGTTCCATCAAAACCCTTGGTGTACTTTACCCATATATGTCTTTTGGCAATATTACATAGAAACTGGAGTAATAATGTTTTTGTGGTATTTAAGAAAAAAGTATATATCCTACTTTTCAGGACTGCACCATAACTGCAATGGAAAAATATCAAGGAACATTTGACTTCTCATGATATGTCCCATTCAGTGCTTTGAGGCTGAATGTAACGAACATTACTCAAACAGAGTAGAAAGCCTTTAAAGACTTCTTCAGCACTCACTCATACAGTATAATAATACACTTGAAGCATGTGACTTAATTGAAAAATTCCAGACGGATCATGGGAGTTTTCTCTGTGTTGGGTACTGTCCATGGTGCTGTAGGATTTCTGAGACTTCCATCTTTTTCTCTTGGATTTGTGGGGATGTAGTAGTTTATGTAGTTTGTTTTTCTTTATATTTGTTAGACTACTTAACAAGTTACAGTTTGATTATTTTATCCTCACACAAGATTCACTGAAAAATTAAATGAACCAACCTGCAGTGAAAAGCCATCTTTATCAAGTACTGGCCAACATGCACAAGTGCAAAGCTCATGTATACACAGACACGTTTTACTGTATTTTCCATCATTCTGTTATATGATAAACACAATTATATGTTTGGACAGACAAAACATTTTCAATGCAACAATGGAAAAGTGAAGAACAAAACATCTTGAACTTAATCTTTGACGAAACCTAGTGAACAAAACAGTGCCCACGAACTCTGAGCTCTTCACAAAATTAATTAATTTAAGAAAATATCAGGATGAATACATTTTTGTAGCATAAGTTGAGTTTTGATTTTTAATTAGCTACTTAGCTTTCACCTGACGTTTCTTAGTGTTCTTTAACAAACTTTAAACTGTGTCTTAAAGTTTCGTCCTCTGTTTCTCCGGGACCTGAATAAGAAGAAAAAGCCATTTTAAGTAAATAAATCCAGTAGCACATCAAGCTAAAAGTGTTTTCATGGTAACAAGGCGCCAACTTGAAGCATATCTACTCGAACTAATCTTGAACGCGGGTTTTGTCGGTAGGTTACGTGGTCCGTGTTTATAACCAACAGCTGTAATTCGTTCCATACGTGGTTTTATTAGCAGCAGTATTCAAACAAACAACCTGAATCGTATATTTCTACGATTTCGTCGTTTCAATGGTGTATTCTTACTTCTCTCTTCTTCCGTTGATCAGCCGCATGAAGTGTTACGTCCACAAGACAGCGCCTCCCAGTGGAGAACAGTACTGTACGGTCGACAACCAGACAGGATCACTTCATTTGGATATTTTAAACTTCAGTAGTAAATTAAAACACACGAATATGAACGGTTAAAGTTGATTATTTCTACGTCAAATGTAGATAAACATTCAAACAGAGTGAAAACCGTTGCGCGCCAAGATGTTCCCGCGATTTTTGAGGTGAGGGGAATCGTTCAAAAAAGATGCTAACGAAAACTTACAAGCAACGAGAGACGTCACAGTGGATTTACAACGATAAGAGTATCTAAAACGTATTTAAATCTTAGTTAGCAAAACTACCATCTTTTAAGTAAAATTAAACAATGCAGTAGCCATGTTTTTTGGCATATTAATTACCATTTGTACAGTTTTACTATAGTTAACCTATGGCTAATGTAGTCAAACCATAGTATAGTATAGTAAACTATAGTAACCATGTTTTTTTGGTTTTATTTGTGGTTAATTTTCATAAAAGGGCTTATGTACGGTCTTAAGTGTACATAAGTGGGCTTAAGTGACGGTACCCTTGTGTTCTACACGTCCTTTAAAAAACAACAACAAAAGAGAAATCAGAAATGAAGTAAAAACAACAACAACAACAACAAAAGCCTACAGAATTATTCTATTGGAAATGTATAAAAAGTGAAATTGCAGTATCGCCAATCCACCACAAGAGGGAAGTATACATCTGACCAAACAACACGAAGCTGACCATTGGACATTCAGCTGTTTCAGGTTTGAACTCTTCATTCCTCCTCCTTCGCAAATATTGATTATTTCGTATGTGCGAGTGTGTATGTGTCGATAGCATCGTCGAAACAGCTGTCAAAGCAGATTACTTTCAGATTGTGTGGCATTGCCTTAGGCCAAACACATACTCAAACACACACAAAAGATATAAATACTTTGCCAGTACATTATGCGGTATGTTACTGTAGCAGGTAATAAGTAATTCTAATATACCTGAAAAAGCCTCTAAGTACGTCTGATATTTTTCTTTAAAATTAGCATTTATTTCAGCCAGATTTTCTAGGTTTCTATGTAAGTAGTGGTATTTCTGAATGGGTTGAGGCTGGGATTTAGTGCATTTGAAGTGAAAGTACTTGATGAACATATACTGTTTATGGAGAGCATTCACTCAGTATCATTATCTCATTTTTGACCAAGATGGGTTTTAGAGGCTTTTGCATTGGAACTCATATCTAACAGCTTCACTATGGCAGTCTTATAGTCTTGTGCAAAAGAACATGTCATAGTACTTTTAAACATATATTTTTGTTTTTTGGCAGAAGTACACTACCAGTCAAACGTTTTTGAACAGTAAGACTTTTAATGTTTCTTAAATAAGTCTCTTCTGCTCACCCAGCTTACATTTATTTGATCCAGAGTACAACAAAACAGTAACATTCTGAAATATGTTTACTATTTAAAATGACTGTTTTCTATTTGAATATGTTTTAAAATATAATTTATTCCTGTGATTTCAAAGCTGAATTTTTAGCATCATTACTCCAGCCACATGTTCTTTCAGAAATCATTCTAATATTCTGATTTGCTGCTCAAAAACATTAATTATTATTATTATTATGTTGAAAACATCAGATTTTTTCCCAGTTACTTTGATGAATAGAAAGTTCAGAAGAACAGCATTTATCTGAAATAGAAATCTTTTGTAACATTATTTATCATCTTTATCAGCGCTCAATTTAAAGCATCATTGCTAAATAAAAGTATTTTTGAATGGTATAGTGTATAATGTTACAAAAGCTTTTTATTTCAGATACATAATCAGTTGTTTTAAATATTTATAACATAATAATAATAATAAATGTTTCTTGAACAGCAAATCAGCATATTGGAATGATTTCTGAAGGATCATGTGACACTGAAGACTGGAGTAATGAAGCTGAACATTTAGGAAAAAAAATACATTTTAAAATATATTCAAATAGAAAGCAGTTATTTTAAATAGTAAAAATATTTCACATAAATGCAGGCTTGGTGAGCAGAAGAGAATTCTTTAAAAAAAAATTTACTGTTCAAAAACTTTTGACTAGTAGTGTATAACGTTATATTGGTTTGAAACAACCTGACTGTCATAAAATAATATCAGAATTGTTTTTTTTTATTATTATTTAATGAATTATTTCTTATATAGTTTCAAAACACACCAGAAGTCTCGTTATTTACAAATGTTTGCGCAAATGCTAGTATGACACATCACACTTTCCCCAATGTTAGTGCTAGTGACACTTGTAGTTGGTGAAAGTGTTGGTTTTATCAGAGGATGCAGTAGCATGTCAGAAGGTTTTATCACTCTCGAGGCTTTGCGTGGTTGTTCAGTGAAGTGACCCGGATTCTAAAGCAAAGTGGTGGAGGTGTTGTGGAGTGGGAACAGGGGTGGAGGGGGGCTTATATGATGAGAGTGGATTAGAGATGGAGGTGGGGGGGGGGGGTTATGGGTGATGCAGTTTTGCAGCTGTGCGTGTGCTTCTGTGTCTGTGTGTGATTACGGGGGGCAGGAAAGGTTCAGAAGTGTTGGAGCAGAAAATCTCTCTTCTCTCTCCTCCTCCTCTTTCTCTTTCTGTCACCGGGCCAGACGTAAAGCAACAGCAATTTGTGCGATTTCACAGCTCACTGGATCCCAAAAAAACTCTGACAGCCTTATACTGAGAAAGGAAGAGAAGCGAGGAAAAATGGAGGGGTAGAATGATGTTATGAACTGAACAAGGGGAATTTGAAGGACCGGGGAAAATGGAAATATGTGGGATGGGGAGCACTACAGTAACTATTACAGTGTCTTGTCAACTTGTTTTGCTTTCGAACCAAAGTGGCGACTCGAAACAGCAATGAAATTGTTCACTGAAACAAAAAATCTAATATGAGTATAACTGTGACAATATATATTTAAATATTAAAATATAGCATTAACATAAACTGAAGAGTAAAACACTGTTTTGGTTTCTAAGTGTTTCTTTAAACAAACCTTGCGGTCGGCATCAAACTTGTTTAGCCTCACTGCAAGTTAATGTAATTTGGGTTGTATTTTTTCTTGATTAGTTTTGTTTGATTGTTTTTTAAGGGTAAACCACACAACCTGTTCTTGTTAATATCCCATGAGTTTACACATAAAAAATCAATTGAATTGAACATACATCTTTTGACGGATCCAATAAAAATATGTGAACTGTGGTTAGATGCATTTAATTATTTACATTAAGCATGCATCTAGAACCACTGATCTAGGAAATGACCTAAAAAGGAAAAAAAGTTCAAAAGTTTGGGGTCAGTAGATTTTTTTTTTTAAAGAAATTAATAGGTTTATTCAGCAAGGATTCATTAAACTGATTAAAAGTGCAATAAAGACATTTATACTGTTGCTAAAAGTTTCTGTTTCTAATAAATGCTGTTTGACCAGCAAATGAGCATATTAGAATGATTTCTGAAGGATCATGTGAGATTGAAGACTGGAGTAATGATGCTGAAAATTCAGCTTTGTATCACAGGAATAAATTACATTTTAAAATATATTAAAACAGAATTAATTGGAAATCTTGACTTTTTTTCTCACAATTCTGTTTTTATCCAACAAATCTTCCTTTTTTTCTGGATTTTTTCTTGCTATCCTGAGTTTATATCTCACAATTCTAAGTTTTTATCCCACAAATCTTCATTTTTTTTTCCTCACAATTCTGAGTTTATATCCCGCAAATCTAACTTTTCTTCTGGATTTTTTTCTCACAATTGTAAGTTGTTATCCCACAAATCTTCAGTTTTTTCTCACAATTCTCAGTTTATATCCTGCAAATCGTACTTTTTCTCACAATTCTATCCCCCCTTCATTCAAAAACATTCAGAAATCTTAATAACTACAAACCTTTGAACGGCAACATATCAGATGTCCAAAAGACTGCAGATTTGTTTCTAAATATTTATCTTTTTTGCCATGAGTCTTCTGCTGGTTTAGGAACTACACTATGAGCTCAGCATAAAATCTGAGCCTGAGGATCACCTAATCCCTCAATCTCTTCATGAGCATTAACCGCTCTTTGAGCTTCCAGTTGTGTGGCCTGTCTAATATTCAGAGATGTGTCACTTTTAACCCCAGAAAAACCTCTGAAGCCGTTCTGAATGCATAATGCTGTCTCCTGAACAATTATGGTGTTTGCAGACAAGCGAGCGAGAAACTTGTGCAATAATTGAAAAGGCATTTGCCAGGATGACGGAGCACTTAAAAGAACCGCCTCTTTAGAAGAGGAGCTCAAGTGCCCTCAAGATAAGACATGTCACCTGAGTTCTTTGTCTCGAGGGCTGTAGGACATCTGGATTGGCTTTTAAGGTCAGTCATGGGACAGGAAGCCCCTTTAATCCCTCCAGCTGTAAAGTGAGGAGGATATTCCTTGGGTTGCTGAACAGTAGCTGCACACAGTCCTGTCTAATCATTGCACATCACCTTATAGACTTGGAGTAGTTCACTTAAAATGAAGATAAGATGGCTTTGTCAAAAAATAGAGTGAAATTTTATTCAAAATTTGATTTCTAAAAATATGACCTCTAAACACAAAAGCATTGTTGTACAAAATACTCTTATAATGCAAATGAAACGAAGATAGCATTCACCTTTTGCATACCAAAAAATGATGTAGGATTTTTCTACATATTTAGTGCAATAAACATATGTACACTATGGAAGCCTGTTTCCTCCACTCAATAAAAAATGTAAAAAAAAAAGTCACTTATCTCAGTTCTGACTTTTTTTCTCAGAGTTGTGAGATATAAAGTCGCAACTGCAAGTTAAAAAATTGGAATTGTGAGATTAAAAAGTCGCAATTGCAAGAAAAAAGTCAGAATTGAGATAAAAAAAGTTGTAATTGCGAGAAAAAAGTCAGAATTGCCTGATATAAATTCACATTTGTGAGAAAAACTCAGAATTGCGAGATAAAAAATTGCAGTTGCAAGAAAAAGTCAGAATTGCATGATATATATTCGCAATTGTGAGAAAAAAGTCTGAATTGCATGATATATAATTTGCAACTGCAAATTATAGAGTCAGAATTGAGATAAAAAGTTGCAATGTTTTAATGTAGTTTAACTTGATTATACTTAAACAAAAAATGAAATAAAAATAAACAATAGAAGCTAAACTGGTAATAAAATAAAACTAATACTAAAAAACTGATAAAATAATAAAAATGAAATAGACGTATTTTAAAAAACATAAAAAATTAGTAAAACCTCAATTAAAAAGAAAGTAGAAAATATAAAAATAAAAAATATTCTTAATGTATGAATAAAAATTCAATGCTAAAATACTATGAAATAATTTTCACTAGTACCACTTTTTTTTTTTTTTTTTTACAGTGTATGCCAAATGTATTAAAGAATATAAGCAGGTTTAAAGATAAACACAGTCTCTTTTTGACATGCTGTGTGGGCCCTGTTTTCTCACATGAGCATGAAGTGACTGTGTTGGGTGAAGGGTCAAGTGAAGGTGGCATCCCCACGCAGCCAACTGGAAAGCTTGGAGTTCAGAGGTCATTGAAAATATGCTCGATTGCTTGACTTGTCATACAAATCAAATCAGCTGCTAGCTGTACTAGCTGTTTAAAATGAGCCATCCTATTAACAGCACAGGGACAGCAGACCGCGAACCGGTACTACCAGTCCAGAATATCTGTATCTTCATTTCTTAGCCTCAGATATTTTTAGATGGAGTAGATTTTATAATGCTACCCTGATTGTAGCTTAATTTTATATTCCCTCTGTGACTTTGACCTTGTCGTCCTCGCCATTTGTAAGACTGTGATTTATTTGTCAGATTAATTTTGTTGGCTGCATTGAAATGTGTTTAAGATAGGGGTCACTCTTCGGGTCAGAGATGGCAGCCAATAAATTGAAGGGGAAAAAGAAGGGAGAGGATGTTTAAAGCAAATTGTCAGAGGACAGAATAATCGACAGTATTGCGTTTGCACAAACATAACAACAGCTCTGAATTATTAAACTAGAGCATGTAATTGAGTTTACAATTAAGTGTGTGTTAAACACAACAATCAATAACTTTGCATCATAGTAAACATGCATTGCAGATGTGCATTAATTTAGGATTGCTGTCGCATAGGGAATGTGTCTTTAAAATAGTGTGAATTTCAATAAAATCAATAAGTGTTTTCTTAAAGCTCTTAGCTTGCGTTCAGTTTTGCATGCCTTGCAACAGCTATGTGAGTATAATATATTTATACACAAAGTAAGCACACCAGACATGCATATCATCCCTTGACATTAGGTGCGACAAACACATGTATATTATACTGTAAAATCAGTAATGATTTACATGTAAAATCATTTGTAATTTAGACCAAACCAACATTATTGCTTCAAATGTTCAATGCAAAAGTACAATCAAGACATGGTTTGCATTGGCTGTTTTTTATTAAATGGTATAGCAGTGTTATTTTAGGACCATTGATATACTATTATAGTTTTTATTGTTATTTTCAATTAGTGTTTAATTTTATATTTTCCTTTTAATTTTAGTTTTACTAATTTGTTGTATTTTTTATTGTTTAAATATGTCTATGTAGTTTTTTTGTTAATTTTATTTTAGATATTTTAGTACATAAATGGAAATGCTAAATGTTCAGAGCCCTATGATTTCCACAATTTGGAAAACGCAGACAGAATTGCGGTCCAGTCATATAAAAATGAAATTTACTGTTTAATTTAAAGGTCAGCAGCCCGTCAAAATAAAAGTTCAGTTTAACTTGAAGAAACTGTGACAGAAATATATTACTTAATGTAATGATAGTACTACTAATAATAATAGAACAATACACAACAAAGTATTTCTGAAATAAATAAATAATAATAAATTTAATAAAATTAATTAGACATGATTTTAATTATTAAATTATCTAATAAAAACATTAAAATGAATGGAAAATGAATGAATGGAATTTGGTAAAAATAAAACTGAATTTGAGGGGAAAAAAATGAAAAACAATTTTCATAGGGCCTTAAAAATTACATTTTTGTTAAACTTGTAATAAAATAAATTGTAGTTAAATTGTGTACGTTTCATGATTTCAATTAATTAGACACGATTTTTAATTAATATGTTTAATATTAATTTTTAATATATAAAGATAATTTTTTTTAACATAACCATTAAAACAGATTCTTATAAAAAAAAATGAAAAAAAAAAGAAATTTGGGAAAAAATAAAACCGATTTCATAGGTTGTCATTCATAAATGTTGCTTTGGCAACTAGCTGAAATAATATTAAAAAATATTATATCTTAGAATTTATTAATATCTATGTATATGTATATTTATTTATATTTATATATTTTATTTTATGTCAGTTAATGTTTATTTTATTTCAAGTAATGAAAACGTTTTATAGTTGTAGTTGTAGTTAACTATAATAATCCTGGTTATTATAGGAGTTAAGTTATTTATATATTAGTTAGTAGGTATTTAATGCTGTTATATGCATTATATAATTTAATATTAAGGCACAAAATTGCTTAAAATCAAAGAAACCTTTTACCTAAAATTCACTAAAATATTTGAACTTTTATTTTAAAATATTGTTATATTATATTATATTATATTATATTATATTATATTATATTATATATTATTGCATGTGCAAATTGATCAGCTGGCACAGTTATTATAAAAGGCCAAGAAAAGGGGGATTAATTGACCTCGTCTATGTATTTTTCTAGCACTTCTAGTACCAATATAACAATACATAACCATAAAAGCAGTATTAACTTACCTATATTTTTGTAAAACTAAAAATGGCACTTATGTGTATTGCTATGAGTGTATTATATAAACTTTGCAGGAAAAAAATCATTAAAATGTTTGAAAGAAGAAAAAATCCACTTACTGTAAATCACATTTAGATGACTGCAATATTCAAAATTTTATACTGGCAACAAAAATCAGTATGAAACTATCATTAATAAAGTCGTTTTAGCACTAAAAAATAGTTGTTTAACTGAAAAATTCAACATATACTGTAACACATTCAACGTCATGATATGAAAAAAAAAATACATTTATGTATTTTTCTCCTTATGGTAATGCTGTACAGCTTATCCAAAAAATGTATCCCAGAGCTCGATGATCACTTCGAGACCCGCGTGGCCGGACAAGCTTATAAGGCAGATGTTTATGTCTTGTTATTTACAAGCTCTTTAATCTGGTCAATTTCCTTGCCCTTGGCAGTGGACGGGTCTATGGGTCGCTTGGGCTGAACCCGCGCGGCTGGTCATTCATCTCTGTGCGGGGCAGCTAATGTGGGGCAGTCGCTGAAGCGAAAAGCTGTCAGGGCTGTTTTTCATTCATGGCCCGTTTTCCCGCATACATTTCAATTAGAGGAGCTTCGGGATGCTACCGCTCCGCCAAGGGAAGCTCTGGCAAAGCCCTCGTTTAATACTCCCATCTGTAAGATAAATATTAGCCCGTCGCTGGCCACATCGATTTGCGCTAAGGTTAAAAGCTTCGAGGACCTTGCCTTGAATATGGGCTGCTCGACAGCTTCCCTTCACCCCCGCGGTCGGATCGGGTCTGACCCAGACAGTTGAATCCTGCTCCTTGATTTCTTCCCCCATATGTGATTAAATGTTGCCTCCCTCCCCGTCACCCCAACCTTAACCCTGGACCTCTCCGCTCCCAGGTCACTTAACCTTGAACCCAATTACAAGATAAGGTTACTTAAAGGTGACCCCCGCTTTGCTTTACTCAGCTAATAGGACGGTCGAGAAAAAGCCCGGCGCAGCTGATACGCTTCTAGCTAATTCACAGGGGTTGACAAAGGTCGCACTCAAGCCATAAAGAAGAGCTTCGATCTCTTGCGCGAAATGAAACTCAGCAATACACAAAGACAGTCAGGCGGAGAGCCAGCAATGCAGCCTGCTATTCAAATAAGACATTTTTGATGCATTACAGTCAACTTGCAGTGTTAACGTTCATACACGGGTCACATTTATACTGTCAACCAGTTTGGGTTTTCTGGCACTGATTCAATTTTTTTGCATGAGAGAAACACTACTGAAATTTCTCTGCATCTAATTTTGATATTCATATCTAATTTTACTCTTTATTTGGGATTTTTTCATCACTGTTGCACCACTAATAAGCTCAGGTAAAGTTAGTGAATTCATAGAAAAAATGTGTGTATGCAATTAGTATTTATAAATACTCAGAAATTGTAATGCTGAATAACTGAACGGTGTATTATCATGGTTTAATATGCCATGTGTTACTATTAGTCAAAGCTGAACTATTTTAACTTCACATCTAACTCCAGAGCTGGATGGAAAAAACAAACAAACAAATTAAAAAAAATGTTAATATTAAAAAAAAAAGTTTTATAGAATGTATATATTGACCAGCAGGCATGATTAAATGAAACAAATAAATAAATATAATATAATATAATATTATATATAATAATATATATATTATATATATAAATATATATATATATATATATATATATATACATATATAAAGAGGTTTCTTATGCTCATCAAGGCTGCATTTATTTGATCAAAAATACAGAAAAAAAAAACAGTAATTTTGTAGAATATTATTTCAATGTAAAATTACTGTTTTCTATGTGAATATCTTATAAAATCTAATTTATTCCTGTGATGTAAATGTGAATTTTTCAGCATGATTACTCCAGTCTTCAGTGTCACATGATCCTTCAGAAATCATTATAATATGCTGATTTATTATCAATGTTGTAAACACTTGTACTGCTTAATATTTTGTTGGAATCTGTGATACTTTTTTCAGGATTCTTTAATAAATAAAAAGTTAAAAAGAACACCATTTATTTAAAATAGAAACCTTTTGTAACAATATAAAATACCATTTAAAAGTTTGTGGTGAGTAAATTTTTAAACCTTTTTTAAAAAGAAATTATGTTTATTTATGTAACAAGGATTTGTTAAATTGGCAAAAAGTGGCAAAAAAGTCCCAGGTTCCAAAAAAATATTAAGCAGCACAGTTGTTTTCAACATTGATAATAAATCAGTATATTAGAATGATTTCTGAAGGATCATGTGACACTGAAGACTGGAGTAATGTCTGATGAAAATTCAGCTTTGCATCACAGAAATAAATTATATTTTAAAATATATTAAAATAGGAAAAAATTATTTTAAACTGTAATAACATTTCACAATATTACAGTTTTTCTGTGTTTTTGTTCAAGTAAATGCAGCCTTGATGAGCGTAAGAGAATTTTTTAAAAAACATAAAATCTTACTGATCCCAAACTTTTGAACAGCATTGTGTATATATATAGTTAATATGAAAACTATAGTTTACATATTTACATATGATTAAATGCAAAATAGTAAATATGCTATTATAAAATGGATATTTCTGGTCCTTGGTTCTGATTGGTTGAGCCATGTTCGAAGTTGTTGTAAATTACTCTACAAACATACAACTTTGTTTACGTCTGTGTGTTTCTTGGCAACCACTTTGTTGCAACCACAACCGATTCTGAAGAACTAAATTGTTTGGTGGAAGAATAATGTTTTTATTAATATCATTACATTTTATTTGCTCTGTTTTATTTTGTGTAACCTTAATACATATATGGAATAACCGTTTTATAAAAGCAATAAAGCCCAGTGAAGCCGTGGTTTACAGTGAATTTATAACAGCTAAGGGGGTTTTAGGCACTTCGTGTTGCGTCATGCCTAACAACAGTTTTTTCAAGAAATGACAGTAACTTACTGTATTAAAATAACCTTCTTCATAGTCATGCATCCTGTTTTTAAATTTATATATGAGCAATATGGGATATAAGCTGTCCAAACAAGTGATGAAACAGCCCTTCTTGACTGAATCTTGCTGCAAATTAAATACACATTTCTTTCCTTTGTTAATCCATCTTTATATTTACTTGTCAGTTGTCATTTGGTCATCAGGTAGTTTGCATTCAAAGCGATAGCAGAGACTCGCCCTCTCCAGCAGTGCAGGTTAAGTGCTGTGCTGAAGGCCACAGTGATCACAGTAAAACTGAGATCCTGATAAGCTTCTGGTTGCTGGGTCACATTTGTTTGAGACAGAACCTTCGACCTTTGTGTCAGCAGTCACGGTTCAGTTACCATTATATCGCCACTAACTTGCAAATGATACAGTTTGTTATAGATTATTTGTTTGTTTAGTCATGATTTGCAGTTAAGTCAAAATAGTCATAGTAATGAATCAATCAAGATGGAACGGCCTCTACACACAAAACTCACATAATTTTATGATAGAATAGAATTATGTGGTTCATTGTTTCATTGCATTCATTAGTGAGTTAATGAAAATAATGTAAAAATTGACTTATACCCTCATGTTGTTCCAAACCTGTATGAGTTTCTTCCTTCTACTGGACATAAAATATACAGAGAAACGTTGAGATCATTTGTACTGACAAATGTTTTTTTTTTTTTTTTTTTTAAATAATAATAATAATTATTATCATTATTTTTATTTTTACAATAATAATACTTATTATTATATTTCAATTAATTTACATATTGACGAAAGGACATGGTTAAATACATAACTATAATTATTAAATGCAACAAAAAAAATAAAATGGAAAAAAGTGAAAAACGAGAGAAATAAAATTGAATGTTTAAAAATGATATATATAAAGTGTATATATATATATATATATATATATATATATATATATATATATTATTTTATTAAAAATATTTTAAATAACATTAGAAACTAATTTTATTATTTTATTAAAATAATCAACAATTTATTACAAATGTTCTACATAACATTATATAATTAATACAATTTATTCAAGTAAAATTGTATTGTTTTCAGCGAATGCATTTACATTCTAAACTAATTTTATTATTTTATTAAAAATAAACGTATTTGTTATTATTATTCCTATAATTGTTATTATATAATATTATATATATGTTCTATTTAATATTGCAAAATTAACACAATTTATTAAAATAAAATATTATTGTTTTCAGTAAATGCATTTATTAAAAATGTATTGTATTATTATTATTAGGAGTAGTAGTCAGTTTGTTTTAAATAGTACATTTTTCATAATGCACTACTCAAGTTTATGCAACCCAGGATTTAAATGAGGACCACTGTGATTTTCTACATTGTTATTTGTTACATCAATAGTTTTATTCACCCTTTTCATCATATGAAAGAATGGGGCTGCAGCTGACGTGCTTAAACATATCAGTTCATTGTTTGTGAATTAAGCCTTGAAATAGGTCATTGCATTTTGATGAGAGACAAAGGGACTGTAAAATTGCACAGCAATGCCAAACCAGTATGTTCAAAAGGTCTGTCCGCCTGCAAAGGCCACTTAAATGATACTTCAGAGATGGCAATCATTCAGCTCAAGCAGAAAAAAAGCACCTGAAACAAGCCTTCTTACTGGTATTGTAGCAATAAAGGTAAAAACCACCCAGGCTCAGTGTTTAATACATAGAGTAGTTAGTGTTGCCTGATTGCTTACAGCCAGAAAAATAAGAGAAAAAGGCCAGAGAGGGAGGGAGAGACGAGAGTGAGAAAGAGCGAGAGTGCCCTGGTAGCAGAATAGCCTGTTGACCGCTGGGTGAACCTTCCTCTGAACTGAGGATGAACCTTCAACTTGAGGAGCGTCGGTCACAGATCTCCCTGGGAGATACAAACACGGGCAGCCAACCCTGGGACCAACACACCAGCACTTAATACACACATCTCGCACACACTTTTTCTGCTTTCTCACACCTTCGCCGCAGCCGTACACAAAACGGCAGAGCTGAAAATCAGCAATAACCATTTTTTTCACTGTGTGTATATTCATGTTGGTAGATGCATTCAGAGTTCATGCTTTAAATCTCCTGCAACACTATGCAATAGTGTGCATGCATGCCAGCAACATACGCAACCATCCCAACACGACACGCCCAGCGGGGCAATTGCAAAATGCGGCACAGGGGTCACGGACAGGTCAGTGTCGAACATACCATTCCTGTCTCTGTTTGGCATTCTGTTGCAAATGTCACAAGGGAGGGACTTGCGACGCTAGGCAGCGCAAACTACACTTTCCGAGGTGAAAGCTGAATTACTGGTAAGAGTCCCATTAGTAACAGCATTGTGTTGTGAAGTGGGGCAAATGTGAGCTGGAGGGTGTCAAGCAGGGGTGAACAGAGACCTATAGGAGATGTACTGTACATACTGGACAGAGTACAAGTACAAGAGTACTGACAAGTGTGCTTAACATAGAAAGCTCAGGTGTTACATAACTTGACTCAACTGATTTAACCTTTGGCTTATTCAAAATAAGATTTCTCTTATGCTCACCAAGGCAGCATTGATTTGATTAAAATACAGTAAAACATGAAATATTATTATAATTCAAAAATAATTGTTTTCTATTTTTTAATATATTGTTATTTCTGTAATGTCAAAGCATCATTACTTTATTCAGTATCACATGATCCTTCATAAATCATTATAATATGCTGATTTGATGCTCAAGAAACATTAATATTGCTTAATATTGTTGTGGAAACAATTGTAATTTTTTTCCGGATTTCTTGATGAATAGAAAGTTCAAAAGAACAACATTTATTTGAAATAGATTTTTTATAAAACAATAAAAGTCTGTACTGTCACTTTTGATCAGATTATTCCAGTATTAATTTTGTCTTTAATAAAAGAGATTCTAAAATGTTAAGTTTTTTTTTGTTTTGTTTTTTTTGTCTTCCTTGGTCAAATTTGCCCATGTCAGGATTTCAAACCTTTTAGGTATACAGTAGTCAACATTTTAAGTGGATCAAAACCTTTCATCAAAGTTGTCCTAAAACCAAAACAATACCTGTTGTGGTCTTAGGACACATTTGATGAACTTTTTTATCCACTTCAAATGTTGACTACTGTGAACTGAATTAATTTTTTTTTTTTTTTTTTGTATTTTTTTAGTTTTTTTTTAGTTATTTGTAGTTATATAAAGATTTTTTTTAAACCATTTAAAAAAATCTGCAATTTGCAGATTGAAGGAAGATTTAAAAATTGGAAAAATATATATATATATATATATATGTGTGTGTGTTTTAAAAAGTAGTTGGTTATTTGAGCAAAAGTAGTAATGTGAAATATTTTTACTGTTTTAAATAACTGTTTTCTATTTGAATATGTTTTAACATGTAATTTATTCCTGTGATCGAAGCTAAATTTTCAGCATCATTACTCCGGTCTTCAGTATCACATGATCCTTCAGAAATCATTCTAATATGCTGATTTGCTGTTCAAGAAAAATTTTCTATTATTTTTATCAATTTTTAAAACAGTTGAGTACATTTTTTCAGGATTCTTTGATGAATAGAAAGATACAAAGATCAGCATTTATCTGAAATAAAAAAGCTTTCATAACTTCATACACTATACCATTCAAAAGCTTGAAGTCAGTATAATTTATTTATTTATTTATAAAGAAATTAGTAAAGAAATTGTAGAAATTAATACTTTTATTTTGCAAGGATGCTTTAAATCGATCAAAAATGATGATAAAGGCATTTACAATGTTACAAAAAAAATTCTAGTTCAGATGAATGCTGTTCTTATGAACTTTCTATTCATCAAAGAAACCTGAAAAAATTCTACTCAGCTGTTTTCAACATAATAATAATAATAATAATAATAATAATACATGTTTTTAAGCAGCAAATCAGAATATTAGAATGATTTCTGTAGGATCATGTGACTGGAGTAATGATGCTAAAAATTCAGCTTTGCAATCACAGGAATAAATTACATTTTAAAATATATTCAAATAGAAAACCGTTATTTTAAATAGTAAAAATATTTCAAAATTGTACTGTTTTTGCTGTACTTTGGATCAAATAAATGCAGGCTTGGTGTGCAGAAGAAACTTCTTGAAAAAACATTAAAAATCTTACTGTCCTTACTGTCTTACATTTTCAAATATATATATGACTGCACAGTTTAAAAAATATAAAACATGTAAAATGTCTGATGAAGTAAAGTAGTGACATAAATAGTGTTCTTTACAGTGAAAATCACCTGCACTACAACAGGACATTGTACTAAACAAGTGGTGCTCACCTGTACAAAACTCACCACTAAGCAGTTTCTGTAAATTCCCTGTAAAAATGCATAACATTATGTAAATTATGTGTTATGAATGCCATTTTGTGTTGATGAAAGTAAATATTTGAATAGTTTTTTGAAAGCCATGGCAGGTGCATATGAGAAAACAATACGCAGATCACACCGGCCATAAAAAGCTTTGATAACTCAGAAATCATTATGTTCTTACTGTATAGCAGGGCAGCCCAGAGCCAAGGACACCTTGCCAAGGCAAAAAACAAATGGTGAGACAACTGTCCCTGAGGTCAGAACAGGTGCTACGGGACAGGCCAGAGTCCGCCGGGACAGCTGTACTATTCCTGTCCGGAACAGAGCCGGCTGACTGCGGATCCACAGAGACTAATGACAGATGGACAGGTGGGGGAGCCCTCGAACGGCCCGGAGGTTTGTGCTTTACACTCCAAGAGGATGACAGAGAAACCTTTTGCACAACACACATATAATAGATGGCGCTACCAAAGTGTAATTGCTCATAAATACTCCTAAATGTGTTAAATCAGCATGTGTTTGTGTCTAATACTGTTCCTCTGTCCTCTGGAAACAGATTTATTCACTCCGATGAGCAATTTCCACACACACAGACTCGTGGAAAAACACAGCGAATCATGCAGCTGCAACACCCCGCGCCAATTAACATGACTGCGACCTCACACATCCGGGTCAGTGCATCCGAGCAGGGGAACAAAGGCAGAGCTGGTCCCAGAATGTGAGTTCCCAATTACCCTTGAGTGAGATCTACAGAGCAGAATGCTGCAGGTGAGAAGTTGGATGGGGCTTCTGTGACGGGCTGGCAGAGACACAATGAATCTCTGTGGCACCGGCTTGGAATCGCTGCGTGTCTGCGATGAAAAACGCTAAGGGCACAAGACAAAACAGCACACAGACTAATGAATTCAGTGCATGTGTAATTTATGATGAGCAGGCGGGCCCCTCGATCCTCTCAGTGTGGAATTGCATGCTACAATCGTGCAAAATGCGTCAAATTAAATACGTATTTAAGAGCTGGTTATTAAGACGGAGTGATTGAGGTTTCATGTGAGGTTATTGTACTTATCCGTTGGCGTTATTATTATTCCGCTTCTTCTTCTTCTTCTTCTTCTTCTTCTTCTTCTTCCTCATAGAACCGCTTGCGGGAAAGTTGTATAATTTTGCACACTGATAGAGGACAGTCCCAACATTAACCATAGCAAGTTTGGAGTCTCTAACTCAAACTCTCTAGCGCCACCACTTGTCCAAACTTTCAAAAGATTTATGCTAATAACGTTTGAACCGTAAGCCACACAACAAAAATTCTTTTTTCCTCTGATTCCTTGGCTTATGCCGAGTTGAATGGACACCAAAATTCAAAAATCGTAAGGTTTAGTTTTTTTCGCTATTCTCAATTGTTCGTAAAACCTACTTTTTCGAACTCGTCCTAGGCCGTTGCACCGATTGTCACAAAAATTGATCCAGATCATCTTCAGACCATGCTGGCAAAAAGTTATGGAATTCAAGTCGATTCGTCCAGCCGTTTACGAAAAGCTAGCAAAAATCAATGTGAGGCTATATCTCCGTAACAGTTTGTCATATTGACACCAAACTTGGTGTGTGTTATAACAAGCATGACCTGAGCCTACCTGCAGTGTTTCGGTGCAGTGCCCCTAGTGGTCAGGAGATACGAAAAATGGCTATTTTTCTTTATAACGTCTGAATGATTTGTCCAAAAATCACAAAACTGGTCTCTTTAGATTCGGTGTGTCATACCGAGTCGAACCATATCCAATTTTCCCATGTCAGCCATTTTGGGTGTCGGCCATTTTGAATTTAGCTTTAAAATGCTGTATCTTGAGAACGGATTAGCGTATCGTTTCGACATTAATTACAAAAATGTTCGGCACCATGCCCTGAATGTACATAAAAATTTTGGGGCCAGCGCCACCTTGTGGTCAAAAGTTATAACGAAATTTCAAAAAATGCTAATAACTTTTGCGTACATTAGCCTATTGAAATGAAACTGATTTTGATAGATTCCTTCGGTCATGCTGAGAACACCGATACCAATTTTGCCAATTTTGGCTGAACTTCCTGTCCGCCATTTTGATTCATGTTGAAAACCTACTTTTTCGAACTCCTCCTAGACCGTTAGTCCAATTTTCACCAAATTTGACTCAGATCATCTTCAGACCATGCTGACAAAAAGTTATGGATTTTGTGTCGATACACGAAACCGTTTTCGTTTAGCGCATCAACGAATTTACTGGAAAGATGCCAAATTGCATCCGAGTCTGTATCTCTGCAAAGCTTTGACATATTGACACCAAATTTTATATGTGCTATTGTCACCACACTCTGACCAAGCCACATCAATTTGGTAACAGTGCCACCTATGGGTCAGAAGTAATACGCCATTCACTAAACATTAATAATGAAATTTACAAAAATGCTAATAACTTCTGTTTACATTAGCCTATTGGAATGAAACTGATGCCAATAGATTCCTTGGGTCAAGTCGAGAACATTGATACCCATTATGCCGAAATTGGCCAAACTTCCTGTCCGCCATTTTGATTAATGTACAAAACCTACTTTCGAACTCCTCCCAGACTGTTAGTCCGATCTTCACCAAATTTGACTCAGATCATCTTCAGACTATGCTGGCAAAAAGTTATGAATTTCGTGTCGATATACGAAACCGTTTTCGTTTAGCGCATCAACAAATTTGCTGGAAAGATGCCAAACTACATCTGAGGCTGTATCTCTGCAAAGCTTTGACATAATGACGGCAAACTTTGTGTGTGTCATTGTCATTTCACACAGAACACGTCACATCAATTTGAAAACAGCACCACCTGTTGGTCAAAAGTGATAAGCCATTAAATTTTATTACGATTGGTTGTATTTATGATTTTTCAGCCATTTCAACTGATATTATCCTAAAATGGCTTAAGTTACTCACTGTTGTAGTCGGTCTGCTGCTCCTTGCCGTGCTTAACTCCTCATTCTGCCTCTTTTGTGCTTGGCCCCGCAATTGCTGCTTGCAGCTATATTTAGGGGCCAAGCACCAGATTCTGCCTGGCACCTGCCCGTTGGCACCTTGCTGCAAGCACATGCGGTGGCACCTATTGTATCCGTTATTATTATTCTTCTTCTTCTTCTTCTTCTTCTTCTTCTTCTTCTTCTTTCCGCAAGTCTATGGCAGCCCATAGAACCGCTTGCGGGAAAGTTGTATAATTTTGCACACTGATAGAGGACAGTCCCAACATTAACCATAGCAAGTTTGGAGTCTCTAACTCAAACTCTCTAGCGCCACCACTTGTCCAAACTTTCAAAAGATTTATGCTAATAACGTTTGAACCGTAAGCCACACAACAAAAATTCTTTTTTCCTCTGATTCCTTGGCTTATGCCGAGTCGAATGGACACCAAAATTCAAAAATCGTAAGGTTTAGTTTTTTCGCTATTCTCAATTGTTCGTAAAACCTACTTTTTCGAACTCGTCCTAGGCCGTTGCACCGATTGTCACAAAAATTGATCCAGATCATCTTCAGACCATGCTGGCAAAAAGTTATGGAATTCAAGTCGATTCGTCCAGCCGTTCACGAATAACACGCGAAAGAATTCTACGAAAAGCTAGCAAAAATCAATGTGAGGCTATATCTCCGTAACAGTTTGTCATATTGACACCAAACTTGGTGTGTGTTATAACAAGCATGACCTGAGCCTACCTGCAGTGTTTCGGTGCAGTGCCCCCTAGTAGTGGTCAGGAGATACGAAAAATGGCTATTTTTCTTTATAACGTCTGAATGATTTGTCCAAAAATCACAAAACTGGTCTCTTTAGATTCGGTGTGTCATACCGAGTCGAACCATATCCAATTTTCCCATGTCAGCCATTTTGGGTGTCGGCCATTTTGAATTTAGCTTTAAAATGCTGTATCTTGAGAACGGATTAGCGTATCGTTTCGACATTAATTACAAAAATGTTCGGCACCATGCCCTGAATGTACATAAAAATTTTGGGGCCAGCGCCACCTTGTGGTCAAAAGTTATAACGAAATTTCAAAAAATGCTAATAACTTTTGCGTACATTAGCCTATTGAAATGAAACTGATTTTGATAGATTCCTTCGGTCATGCTGAGAACACCGATACCAATTTTGCCAATTTTGGCTGAACTTCCTGTCCGCCATTTTGATTCATGTTGAAAACCTACTTTTTCGAACTCCTCCTAGACCGTTAGTCCAATTTTCACCAAATTTGACTCAGATCATCTTCAGACCATGCTGACAAAAAGTTATGGATTTTGTGTCGATACACGAAACCGTTTTCGTTTAGCGCATCAACGAATTTACTGGAAAGATGCCAAATTGCATCCGAGTCTGTATCTCTGCAAAGCTTTGACATATTGACACCAAATTTTATATGTGCTATTGTCACCACACTCTGACCAAGCCACATCAATTTGGTAACAGTGCCACCTATGGGTCAGAAGTAATACGCCATTCACTAAACATTAATAATGAAATTTACAAAAATGCTAATAACTTCTGTTTACATTAGCCTATTGGAATGAAACTGATGCCAGATTCCTTGGGTCAAGTCGAGAACATTGATACCCATTATGCCGAAATTGGCCAAACTTCCTGTCCGCCATTTTGATTAATGTACAAAACCTACTTTTTCGAACTCCTCCCAGACTGTTAGTCCGATCTTCACCAAATTTGACTCAGATCATCTTCAGACTATGCTGGCAAAAAGTTATGAATTTCGTGTCGATATACGAAACCGTTTTCGTTTAGCGCATCAACAAATTTGCTGGAAAGATGCCAAACTACATCTGAGGCTGTATCTCTGCAAAGCTTTGACATAATGACGGCAAACTTTGTGTGTGTCATTGTCATTTCACACAGAACACGTCACATCAATTTGAAAACAGCACCACCTGTTGGTCAAAAGTGATAAGCCATTAAATTTTATTACGATTGGTTGTATTTATGATTTTTCAGCCATTTCAACTGATATTATCCTAAAATGGCTTAAGTTACTCACTGTTGTAGTCGGTCTGCTGC